>NW_027271044.1:600000-806737 GCF_040938485.1 Diadema antillarum | reverse complement strand
AGACACTTAAAGAATGTCTTAGAGATGAGTGAATTCTTATAAGGTCAAGTATAAAATTTCTGACATCTGCAGACCTTTTGATCGGGACTGGGGCAGTGCATACAAATTAGTTCAATTTTTCGGATTAAAAGTTGTTGTGAAATCTTGCAGATGCGTCAAGATGACAGTGTCCTAGTCGTTATGGAAATAAAACACTAAGCTCATAAATCAAATGATTTACTACCTTTCTCGAATAGATGTCAGTTCAATTGTAATGTGTCTACTTATGGTTCACTGCAATTAGTTATGCATAAGTGAGTAGAATGTTCCTACCTCCAAAATGAAGGAAAGTTATTGAGAGGATATTTTGCATTTCATGTCTTTGTTATATGGCTGATGCAGTATGACTTGCCATGAGACACTCTCTTTAGTTGTGACTCATGGGCAAAACAGATGGAGCGTCATGGTTATGTATGATCCTGTCATCCCCATTGCCAAATTGTTTGTATACTGTATCAATGGGAAATTTAGGTGGTGGTTCCTAAAGGGTTAATGTCCTTGTTCCCCAGTGCTTCGCTGTCTACCCCAAGGAGATGCCAGAGAATCTACTGGCGGTGGGTCTGTCCACAGGAAAGGTCATGCTGACGTCCTTCGTGTCGGACCCACATAATGACCCCGGGAACCTGATCGGGGCTGCCTTCCCTCCTAAACACTCCAGACTGTGCACAAACCTGGCATGGAATGCAATGGACCCAAAACTGGTAAGATAACTTTCCTTTAGCACTTTAAGAAAACACCTTGATATGATTTGTTATCAAACAGTTTAGATAGTTTATAGCAATGTAGGGTATTTATCTGATGAAAAAGAAAGAGAGAATAATTGCTCCTAGAGTATTGACAATACAAGTCATTTGTGAACCCCAACTTTATTCGATGCTTTACTTTATCTTCCCTCAAGGAGATATATGGAGTTGATGTTTCATGTGTTTACATTCTAGTTGCTGCTGTTGTGAAGTTTTTCCTTTTTTTTTTCTTTAAATCACAATACTCAACCAAAGCCATGCATATTAGTTAAGTCAATAGAGAAAGGAATGTTGTAGTATGTAAAACTAGATAGAGAAAGAGGCGATTTTGTTTTTTTAGGAAAATGTGCACCACTTGTAATTCAACTGTGAGTAGTGAAGTATGCAAATTCAACATCAATAGTATTGACTGCCATTTTATACTTGCAATTTTATACCATGCCTGGCCATGCATTGTAGATTCTGTTTGACGTATGGGAGATAGAATGAGGGGGAAAGTCATTAACATAAACCTATTAATCAGGATCATATTAAGCAGACCGCCCAACCATTCTGAATTTGGAGGGGGAAAAAATCTGAATTTGACCATTCCTAGCTCTTGTTTCAATAGGAGTTTCGTATTTTTCTTGATGAATTCTCTAAATACTATTATGGGAACTGCTCTTTACTTTCTTTGCTACGTTTTGAGCTAAGTCATCCCTATTTTTCAGTCAGAAAAGTTGGGAGGTCTGTATCAAGGTTTGATGCATGCTTCCTCACAAAGTTTTTCATGGCAGTTGTAATTTCTTACCAAGGCTTTCTTTAGTCCTACTCTTACCTGTCTGAAAATATATTAGCTGAAGTGAATAGTAGAGCAACAAGGATTTAAAAAAAAAAAATCCACCAACTTTGATGAATTCTGATGACATTTTTTTATTATTAACATGCCTGACTTTGAATCATTAACAAATTGGTCCATCACAGATCATTAGAAATTGAATCTTTGTCATATTTTATGCTGATTCTAAGCTATTTTGTGTATCAGTTAGTATTTATTCTCCTTTGATTATGATCACAGTTGGCCGTCAGCTTTGACAAGTACCGCACTGACTGCAGTTTGTTAATATACGACGTCAACGCAAGACTAGGTATGTATTCTTTGCCTATGCTTTAATTCTCCACAATACTTAGTCATCATCATGTTTGGCATGTATTCAAGTAGCTAGTGACCATGACTGGTAATTAGTTATGCACAAGATATCTGACTCCTACTCATCAGTCTCACACTATTACACAGCAAGTATATTGATAGGTGTTGGAATCACTTTCTATCTGCATGTCTACAGTGCATGTGTCCAAGCTACCTTTTTAACCCTCAATGAGAGTATTTGTCAGAGACTCCAAACCCAAGCATCTCTTGTATGGGAGATACTCCCCCTTGGACCTCTTTAGCAACCTGGAGACTGTGATCATATGAACATGTGCATAATATTATGACGTACATGTTTAGCTAGAGTTACAAAATTCGAACTCCAGTTGGAGAGCTGGAGATTTTTGTGAAAATGACCTCAGAGGAGGAGATTTGGAGTCTCTGATTTGTGTATTTGTTTGAATGGAATTATTGTTGAAATATTTTAAAAAGGGTTATCATGTGAATGGATAGGAATATGGCTGTTTTCAAAAGACATTGGTGACTGTGCACTTCAAAACGAACATAAAGTCGCACACACTGATTTTGCGTGAGGACTGAAAATAAGTGAAATGGGTCAACCTAGCTGAACTTGACTTTTTCATATTTTCTGAAAGAGCGGGTCTTTTACATTATGCTAAAATTTGGTATCATAAAACGGGCAGGAAAGTGTGTTTTTTAGCAGTTTATCTCGAACATTTTTGATAGAATAGTGTGATTAGGTGTGTCTTTAGAATCCCTTTTTCATTTCTGAAAAACCTTGTCCACACTCTTCACTTTCAACTCTAATAACTTTTGAAAGGATAGTGCTACTGCTTTGAAAGTTGGCATTAATTATGGACAGAATGTGTTAATGAGGCATGCTTAATTTCAGTTTAATCTGATAATCCCTTCATTGTTGTTACTCTGGCGGTTTACTTCCTGTTTTTTGTCCCATTCATCGCACAGCCAGCACGGTTTGAATAGACACTGTACTTCAGAGCCTCTTTTCTCAGTTCACACTTTTCCTGAGTTTGTGCTTTCTTTCCAATATTTAGATAGCTTAGGAGAGTCCATTTGATTTGAGTTATACATCATTTTAAAGCTTAAAGTCTGCTCTTTCAGAATATGGTCTTAACTAAAAATTAATGTCTGATGACTTTTTGTTTGTTTTTAGGTGCAGGGTCACATATAGTACCGAGTAAATGAAAAGAAAACACATGAATTTTTTATGTAAAATGGAGTCAAAAGGGGCCTGAGCTTTCGTCAGAGGCAAAATGACAAACAAGCAGGGAAAGCAATCACATATAAGGACTTCACACAACAAGATCAGTCAGGGACAGGCTGGGTACACAGAACAAAGGAAACAAAGAAGAGGGTGGGAGGTCACAGGCAAGGAGCCCAACAGGTAAAGAGAGGGGGATTAGAACAGGAGGGTGGACAGACAAAAGGCAGAGGAGGGTCAGTAATGATCATGAGGATCATGGGGGCAACCACTGAAGGTAAAGGATGAATAGGGAGGCAACATCGAAGAAGATGAGGAACACCAGAAGGATAAAGAGAGGGAAAGAGTGATAAAGCAACAGCAAGGGGAAGGGGGTGGGGGCAGTGGGGGGCTGAGCAAACAGTGAGCCCCCAAAGGTGTACCAGGAGGAGGCAACAAAATGAAAGTAATCAAACATATCAAAGTATACACACACAGTAATGATAATAATGATAATTTTTGATGTATCGTTACTTTTACTATGCAGCTCCCAAGTAGCACAGAAAAAAAAAAAATTGGCAGAAGATTGCAGGAGAGGGAAAACATAATTAGTAAAGTGATGAGTGACCCGTAGATAGAGCCTTCCTATGTAACTGCCATGACATTAAGTATTTAATTATCTTCCATGAAAGTGTTTTTAAATGATCTGACCGTGAATAAATCTGTTTATAATGTCCAATCTCTTGAGCGTTATGATGCTGCCCATGAAAATGTAAATGCAACAGATTTGTTGTTGTCGGCGTACGTAATGCTTCAGTTCCGATGTCCATCCATGTGACTGCGTAGTTATTCTGTAGAGTTTGCAATCAAGGGTGTCTGTGGCAATTTAGTCTCACGTTTTCTCTCTTCTTCCTTCAGGAGCTGGTCAGTCGAGACCTCTTTCAGTTGGCAGTGAGCGCGACAAGAGGGCTGTTTCAGAACTAGGTATGCTCCTCTATCTCTGACTTGTCTGCTCTTACTCTTCATTTCATTGTTGTGGTGGGAAGGTCACTGATTCAGTGGCGGATCCAAGCGGGGGAGCACCGAACGTACCCTCCCCTTTAATTTTTGTTCAAACAAAAGAAATAAAAATGAAAAAATGGGGGCGCGTGCACACCCCCTTTCACAGAATTCCTTGATCTGCCCCTGCTGATTTGACTGAGGGACTGTTCTCTGCAAGAAGTCTATGAGATGAAAGATAACACAATCTTGATACAAGATGAATGAAATGTCAGAGAAACATACACATTAAAAATGTACTCTATTTGATGATTTCCCTGTCTTCTTGAGAATGCCAGACAAGCTAGTTACATTTTTGTAGATCACTCTATGAGGGGGTCATTAAAAAGAAAGAATGTAATGAATCAAACTTTAAGCTGGTACATCTTATATTAGCTGGGAAATAGTATAAATATCACCAAGTGTCATGACCCACTTTTACCGCATCATTTATAGTATATTACTTTTGCATATTTGATCTGCAAGATGAGTGATCAACTGTGAGTTAAAGAAACCAATAACTATTCATGGTATGCCCATGACAAAGAATGACCCAGTGAAAACCTTTTGCCATTACCTTTGTACCTCATTCACAGTAATGCATGTTTGATACACGGAAAGGACTATAAAAGATATAACAGTGATACCCAGCGTAGAAATTGGTCGATCAATACAAAGACGAGCCAACTGTAAGCTAAACCAAGGCTTCATGCACGGTGTTGTACACTTGTCTTCCAAACCAGTGAACAGTGATGCCCTTCACTCCATGTCTTGGATACCACACCAACACCACAGCATCATTGTTGGAGTGGGCCAGAAAAACCTCAGGCTTTATGACATAAGGGGTAGGTATCTCCTTCGTTTATGTACTTTGAACAGAATGTTATTTTAAAGTTAGATGCATCGCTCTCATGTTCTCACATTCTACCAGTTGACAAAAAGAACAAAGAAAAGAAGAGAAAAAAGATATGATAATGGTTTAGTTGTAAGAGAAACTGAATGTGATATTTAAGACTTCCTGCCTATACCTGTGGCATTTACTTCTTTGAGTACCAATGAAATAATATAGTTGTAACATTACAACCTGCATAATCCACCAGTTACATTGTAGTTGATTGAAGAAAAGTGCTGTCAAATTCTAATGGCACATATATATTTGCTATAGTTTGTGTAATATTTTGTAACATGGAAATGTTCAATAAAGTTTGTATGCCATTATTGTTACACCGATGGTATTGATAGTCAAAATGGTAATAATTTTGATCCGGTATACTTGTGTACTTTAAAAGGCTTATCTTTATGGTAAAGACCACTGCCTCAGTTTCTGCACTAAATAGAGAGAGAGAAAAAAAGATATCAAGCACATTGGTGGTCTATGAATTCACTTTTGCATACTGAATTGAAGTAGAAGTACATGTACTGGTAACCACAAATCACTTATCATGTACAAGATGATGTCTTGATCAGATAATTTGTTATCTGTATATGTATGTATTTGTAATGCAAGCATACCCTTAAAAAACTTGCATTAAAGCTATTTATATAGTAGATCATCTGTGTGTGTGTACACTTGACTTTCAGATGCATCAAAGTACAAGAGCAGCACCATCACCAAGGCAGTGTATGGAATATCCGTGGACCCCCTGTTTGAGCATCGCCTTGCCTCTTTTTACGAGGACCAGACCAGTATTTGGGATCTCAGGCACTTTGAAAAACCAGTATGTCCTTGCTTTATTATTGATAAATGAAATAAGAAAAATTCGAGCATTGAGAATTTAGGGTTTCTGGGACGAACACTGAACTAGGGCTTTCTAAAGCTCAGTCGGTAGAGCACCGGGCTAGCATCTGGAGGTCTTGGGTTTGAATCCCGATGGAATCCCATTTTCTTTGCTCAATTTTCCACTAAAATAAATATTGATGGATATATTTTGGTGTTTGTCAAATTCAGTTTAACACTGATATTCTTATCTAAATACAATGCGTACACTGTATATCTCTGAATGATAATTATGTAGAAGCAGAATGTGCCAAGTAATACTTTGGGTACTGTAACTAATGTAGCATATAGGAAGCAAGATTTGAGAAGAGGTGTTGAAACTGGCTCTGACATCAATGTTGAAACTGGCACCAATATCATTGCCTGATTCTCAATGAGTCTACAATGTTGCACAGTGCACACATGCAACTGATGAATGTGGAAATATGAGATATGTGACCGTGATATGCATGTTAAATCTTAGGGACCAGTATGGTTAACATAAAATCAAGTGTGGCAGGGAAAAGTAGTTAGTTTATCAGGTGGCAAAAGAAAATTTATGGCCAAGTATTCACAAATTGTGACCATGTGAGATACCCTTTGCATGAACATTTATGCCTTCTACCTCTGATGCTTCTATTTAGTCTCCTTTTCATTTTTTTTTTCTTTTTAAAACTAAAGAACCTGTATAGGTATAAGTATTAACAGTTTCTGATCATAAGATTAGGATGAGGGTTGTTGCATTTTTGTGACCTTTCTGAAATGCAGTTCAGATTGATTTGTATTTTTCAGATAGATTACAAGGGTTAAGATCCATCAGTTACACTGACTGTACTCCTTTGAAGATCAACATGCAATGATTCAGCATGTAATGACAATGCCAGTTGGCTAGCTATCCAAAATCTGCAGAGTTATAGAATATGATATCGCAGTGTAGTCATAGCAGAAACAGGAATGAAATGTTATTACTTGACTCAATTGTTGACTCTGTAGGTACTCAGCTTTAAGGAAGCCAGGCCGGTAGTCAAGCTTGGTTGGTGTCCGACACGCTATGGAACGCTGGCATGTTTGACAAAGCAAAGCAGTGTCATCAAGCTCTACAACATTCAGCATGTTGGTGAGTCCTTGTGTACACCACATATTGTTTTCTACCTTTTGCATGTCAGGGGAAGTCTTCCAACACCAGTTGACATATGTGGGACTGAAATGAAATGCATAACTATATTACATAGCTACTTTCCTTTGATGGAAACAGATGTGATGTCACAAATACTTTATTTGTGTGTGTACATGCATGTGTGTGTGTGTGTCTGTCTGTCTGTCTGTCTGTCTGTTTTGCATAGATGCCAAGTTCAAAAAATATTTATGAGTGAGATTTTCATGACTCAGCATCTCTGCGCGCGGGCATATGTGCGTGAGCGAGGGAGCGAGGGGAGGGTGTGGGAGGGGGTGTCCGCCCTCCCACGTTATGGAGCTTTTTCAATTTTTAGCTCTTAATGGTGCAAGCTGGTGCATACTTAAGTGATTATTTTTCACTTATTTTGGAAGACAAAAGGGAAATATGCCTTCAATTGCAACTTTCACTTTAATCCTTAAAGGGGGTATCTCACTGAGCGGCGAACGTTTGCGAACGTAGCGAATTTCGGAATTCGCCAGGGTTCGTAAACGGTTGCAAAAGGTTCGTTAACATTCGCAAGAAAGTTCGCAAACGGTTTTTATTGTCGCAAACAGTTTTTCTTGTCGCAAAGAAATTTTGAACATGTTCAAAATTTCTTTGCGAACCTTTGCGAATTTTTATTTTCGTTAACAGTTGCAAACGTTCGCAAACATTCGCAAAAACTCGTAAGAATTCGCAAACGGTCGTAATACGGTGTCGCTAACATTTTTATATGATTCGCCACTGCTAGCGAACAAGTAACAACATGGTTCCTATATAAAAGCTTCTGAAACAGACAAGGTTCCACTCTAAGAAAGTTCTTGAAGCTCTTGACATATCCATCATGATTGTAATTGCTTCAAAAGCTTTTCATATAGACTAAAGTCTGTCCTCTGCAACCAGCACTCTCTGACTCTCTTTCTTTTCTTCTTCCTTTCTTGTTTTTCTTTATTTTATTTCTCTTATATGCTGCACTATTATAGCTGTAGCAGCAGCCTGACAAAGCAGCTCTTCAAGGATAGCAACACCTTGAGCCTCTTCTCGGCAGAAATTTATTTCCATATCCTGGAATTCCATCTTGAACGGTTGTCAAAAGAGATCTGAATTCAGTGGAAGGTTTTATGTCGTTTTATGGGTCTTACTATACACAATCGCCTGGTACTTTTCTAGGTCCAAGAACATTCGCAAAATTGTCGCAAAGGATTTGCAAACAGTTGCTAATATTTGCAAAACTGTCGCTAACATTTGCAAAATTGTCGCTAACATTTGCTAACATTCGCTAATAGTCGCCACCTGTGTTCGCAAACACTTTCGCAAACATTCGCTAAAGTGTTGCTAATTGTCGCTAAACATCGCTAAAAGTCGCTAACTGTCGCTAATGGCAGAAGCGAACTTTGATTTTTCGCAAACATTCGTCAGAAAAGTTGGCGAATCTCAAATTCGCTACATTCGCAAACGTTCGCCGCTCAGTGAGATACCAGCTTAAAGCTATGCTCCCAATGCATGAGAAAAATGGGTGTCATGCGTGAGATTGTGAGACAGACCCTAAATGTTTGAGTCTCACCCACAATGCGTGAGACTTGGTAGCTCTGGTTTTGTTCCTTCAATCAGAAAAAGAGAGAATTACAAAATACCATATTGCCCAGAGGCTGTTATCTAGTCAAGCTAACTGCTTGTTGATGACAGTCTCTGATATGATGTATGTTCATATGTACACATAACTACAGCTATTCCTAGTAGTCTTATTTCTATTCTTGAATGATAATGTTTTTGATTTGTCCTAATTATTTCATATGTACAAGTAAAGAAATAAAATAGACTGAAACTGAAACCGTTTTTAAATACCAGTGTGGTATAAAAAGGAACTCCTTTCTAGCATATTATTCATAATGCTGTTTTTCGCATTTCTAGTTAAGTCACACTTATGGTGCCTGACATTCCCAAAAGGGACAATCTGCTTTGTTTATAATGCATATTTTGCATACAGAAATGATCACTTGAAGATTTTTGTTGTCACTTTCAGATTTTTATATAGATTGGTGATATGAAGGTGCATGTCAACGTTCAATTTGTTGTGCTTAGGAACCTGAAGGAGCAAAGAATTGATCTGTTTTATTAAATGTTTAGGAGACAGGTGATCACCTTGAAAGTCTTACATCTATTGATTGTTCACAATTTCAGGTCAAGATTTGGAGTACACAGAGAAGCATGTGAGACGTAAGTCAAAATTTTCAATTATTCCAGTCTTGTTTTATTTAAATCAAGTGCTGTGTCACACTCTCTTACTATGCAACAAATTCTTGTTGTATCCATCATCATTCTTGTCAGTTCTACTCAATATCATTGTCATGTTACCCAAAAATCTTCTTGTTTCTCGTTCAATTTTTTTTTCAAGAAATAAAGCCTTTTGCTACTACATTATACATGTTTGTATGGCAGTACAGTGTATGTGCAAGGTCAGATAACCTTTATTTGGAAAGTTATGTGTAAAATATAATTAAAAGTTATGGTGAAATGTCAGCAGTAGAAAATATACAATAAGTGCCAGGCTTTTTCATCACAATTATTGTGTGTGATGGAGAGATGCAATACATGTAGACCACAGAGACACAACAGACACGAAAGACACATGCATACACACATACACACCCTTGGAATACAATGTACAGTCATATTTTTTAGTTGATATATTCATATGTGAAGTATCCGTAGTGCTCGAGTATCTGTTGCATGACTGCTGATGAATTATGGCACCTGCTTGAACATCACTCTCTTGAACATGTTGAAGACTATTCCAGAGTACACTCGGGCAGGTGTCTATGGCAAACGTATGATATAGCAAAATCAACTCGTCCTCAATGTGTTGATATTTTTCTTCCCTGCAGCCAAGCACTTGAACCAGCACCAAGTAGCAATGTTTTCATGGCATCCTAACCAGGAAAACAGAATGCTTGCCCTGTCACCAGGTGGCGCTATGCATGACATCACCATCTACGATGCAATATCACTGGTTAGTATTGTAGAGATGCGTTTAGACGTAATCTGTATAGGGTGAACTTTTTCGGTTGAGATGAGGCTTCAGGTTTCTAAAGTCTTTGGTGGGATAATGAGAAACCTCATACGAAATATGAAAGCGCATGTAATTCTAAGAAGGATTTGAAGTTGATTTGATGAAAATTGGTTTTAAAATAGCTGAGATATCCAAAAGAAAGGGATACTTTCAAGGGTGTGACTCACCTTTAATTAAGATTGCTTTGTTTTAGTCTTTTTTTTGTTGGATATCTCAGCCTTTAAAAAACGGTTGGCGTCAAATAAACTTTGAATTCCTCTTAGATTGTATGCTCTGTGACATTTCATACGTGATTTCTTAGTATCTTGCAATAAGTTAAAAGCTCAATCCTCATCTCAACCAGTACTATTTCATCCCTTTAAGCTACTGGTCACTTCTACAAACTTGCTTCATCTCAGTATGTGATGCTACTGCCTGGCAAACAGTGAATGATAAATGAATATACCAGGTGGGTTCCTTCTTTTCATATGACTGTTATACAAATCAACCAATACAATCATATGTGACCCTGCATCACAAAACCATCAAAAACTCGCCAGACATGGATTTTAGTTAAGGGCAGATTCTGCAAGAGCAGACTATAAGCTTTAAGATTATGTTTACCTCAATCCAAATGGACTGTCCTAACCCATCGATATATTGGAAAGAGTGCACGAACTCTGGAAAAGTGTGAACTGAGAAAAGAGGCTCTGCAGTAGAGGGGCTATTCAAGGGCTTAATCTTTACCAAACCATGCTGGCTGTGCTGTGAATGGGACAAAAAACAGGATGTAAACCACTGTAGCAACAACAATGAAGAGATTATTGGATTCAACTGAAATTGAGCAGGCTCTGTTAACACATTCTGTGGATGATTAATGCCAACTTTCAAGGCGGTAGCACTATCCTTTCAAAAGTTATTAGAGTTGAAATGAAGGATGTGCAAAGGATTTTCAAGAAATGAAAAGGAACCTCTAAGACATACCTGTTCACACTACTCTGCAAAAAAAAAAAAATTAAAGGTTGAAGAAAAACTGCTGAAAACACACTTTCCCATTCATTTTATGACCTAAGACCTAAGAATAATGTAAAAGAAGAGTAGCTCTTTCAGAAAATATGAAAAACTCTAGATTGACTTTGTTGATCCATTTCACCTTTTTGGAGTCCTCACATAAAATCAAGGGTTGGGACTTTTTGTTAGTTTTGTGATGCACAGTCACATGATGTACTTTGACGCCGTGCATCAGTGATTAGACGATCTCTTTGTGAATGTAATTTCTTTATGATCTGTATTGTTGTTTGAATGAGGACAATGTGCTGATGTGTGTTTTCTAGGATTGGTCCCCGCACACTGTGTGTGCTGTGGCATCAGGGAGGCAGCTTTTCTATTGTAAGTCAACCACCGAGTCATCAGACACTGATGAGGACATATCAGCTGTCATGAAGAGGAGGGCAGGCAACGGCTATGGCATGGAGGTGGGTGGAATACAGCTAGCAATAGGTCTACACACAAATGATTGATGAGTATTGATATGAGCCTATACAAAATTGTGTTATATTTCCTTTCAAATTAACATCTTGTCGTAAAATGGTACATGAGAAATATGCGTTCGTTGAAGTCTTGTTATAATGCGTACACGTTGCCTCTAGCATCATTTTCTGTTAACTCATGATATGACACTTGAAGAATTGTCAGCTTTATATACATGTATGTATAGAAAAATCTGTTTATCTCCACCAATAAGGTTGCACTTTGTGCCTAAAGCAGGGCTCGACATTAACAGTGGCCCGGTGGCCCAGGGCCCCAAAAAACGCACATCGGGCCACCAAAATTTCAGAAATGAAGAATTTGGTGGCCTGATCGGGCCACCAAAAAAGGTCGGATGTTTGCCTTTGGGCCACCAAAAATAAAAGTTAGTGTGGATCCCTGCCTAAAGTATAACCATACTTATTTAAGCCGCACCTATCTGATGTACAACATAATATATGCTGCCTTACGAACTGTACAGGAGCAAAATTATGTGTGAAAGAGACCTTGCAGATTGCTGCCAATTGTTTAATTGACATTTATCGCCGAGACACAGCAGTTTAGCAGTGCGCCTTACAGCTTGTACTGAAATTTTGTACCAGAGACAAATATGTGCTGTGTACTATATATATTTATGTAATAAACACAAATCAAGTCATCAGTCTGTCTATAGTAGGTACCTGTTTTTACAGTTCACCTTTGAAGTTTACCTTTAGTAACCACTGTAGGCAGGGTTGACTGCACTTTCACACAAGAATTAAAACAGAGTGCTAGTTTTGGTCATTGTAGCAGACACATTATGAGGAGAGTGGTTTTGTGCCATATAACTGCTCAATTGACAATTTGTTAACATCAGCATGATTGTAAACTGATTATTTCTCATATTTTTGGAGAAGCAGGTAACTGGAGTATTTTGTTGATATTTGTTTGTTGTTTTAGTCTTGCTTTGACAGAAGTCTAAATGTGTTCTTTTGCATGGGGGTTTCACTTGTGTAATTTGTCTCGTTTCAGTCAGCTGATTTGAGTAAAAATGCTGCCCTCGCTGGTGACGACCCACATGTACAGAAGCTGTGGCACTGGTTACATCATATCCTTTGGAACTCATTTGAATGCCATTTCACTCTGCATGGTTATGGGGTTTTTCATTTAGGGCATTTAGGATTTGAAGTTGTGTGAAAACAGTTATTTTTTTCTATCAGTTGAGATATAAATGTCAGTTTGTGTCGTTAAGTCCTCAAATTATATTGTGCTTGGTTCAAAGTTCCAATAGTGACCTTTGCTGTGATAATTTTCATAATGTGTACTTTCATCTTTGGTATCATCATTGAATATTGATAATACATTGTTCAATTCTGTTTAATTGATGTTCCTTGTCACGTTAGTGCTAACAGTCTGGAAAAAACAATACAAACTTGGGCATTTTACTAAGACCTAAGCTAAACGTAATCTTATTTCATGAATATTTAAGTTTTTTGTTTGTTTGTTTGTTTGTTGTTGTTGTTTTTTTTTGTGTGTATGTGCATTGTGAAACCCTAAGTATGTTCAACATGTAATCCTAGATAACCATAATATGATTTTACATAATGTATTAAGTACATTCATATACTTTTTACTGGTATTCATAGTTATACTTCAACAGACATTTATACTCACACTACATATACAATGTGTGTATGGATGTGTGTGCATATGTGTCTATGTATTTTTATCAATCCATCTGCATGTATCTGTTGTGGCAATGTAAATTAGATGAAAGCAACTCCTAGTACTTACTTTTCCTTGACACCCTGGTCGTACGAATCAAAGCGCTGTGCCTCGTCAACCGCTCTACCTCCTCGCTGAAGTCGTCGTCCAGCTCGCTCTCCTCCTCAACGTCCTCCTCCGGGGTGCTGGATTTCTCCGGGGTGAAGCACCTGATGTGCAAGGAGGGGCCAGACGGCGTGGGGGGACTGAGGAGCAAGGTGGAGCCCCTGGCCTGGGAAGGGGTGGACGGTATCATGGAGTCTAACGTGTACAGGAACAAGGAGAGGTGAGTGTGTAAAGAGAGAGAGAAGAGCCAGACTGGGTAGTCATTGCAATAAGCTAATTCATATTTCCACTTTGCAGCAGAAAACAGTCAACAGGAGAGGTTGATACAGAAAGAAACCTGTGGTGGCTAATGGTCAAATCAGGGCTCCACATAAGCGGTGGCCCGAGCCAAAAAAAAAATTGATGTCGGGCCACCAAAGTTTAAAAAAGGCTTTAATTTGCAGGCCTGATTGGGCAACTAAGATTCAAAATGAATTGTTACTTTTGCTTTTGTTTCGGGCCACATGCACATATCTTTTCAGACCACTAAACTTTCAGATTTAAAAATTTTAGTGGCTTGAACAGGCCCCCAGAGGGGAAAAAAAAATGTAATGTCATTATTGTCAAGCCTTGGTTGAATATGTTTAAAGACATGAAATTTATTGTCTGCTGTGATGCAACTGTTATATACCGGTATACATGTATATTTCTCCCAAAGTTTATTACTCTTGATTAAAACCAGAGTAGAGAATATTGAACACAAAACAAAACAAAAAGTGGAGAGTATGATTGCACATGTTTTGTGATGCAGCATACATGATGGTTCCACTTTTAACTAGTAGGGAATCCTGTCTGGCATTAGTCCTCCAAAGAACTGAGCAGAAGAAATTGATTATCTGTAATATTGAGACTCTTTCATGACTTCCACATGTAATTTATTACATGATATTCAATTCAATTCAAATTCAAATGATTTTATTTCCATATAAAGTAATTCAAAGTAATATACACAACACCTATATGAGTTTACATGTAAATCTACAATTCAGTCTGACAGGGCAAACTTATAAAATCAATAAAGTATGCATTAACAATGCAAGAATTATGAACTTTCCTATGATGCATACAGGGTATGCACGACATTGACCTTTATTCTTTTTCCTTGAGTGTGCTTATTGTTTTTTTCTCCAATATTGTATTCCTTCATGCTCTTTGTTAAGTTGCTGAAGTGGCTGAAGCTGGTACTGTTGTTGAGTAAATTTGTCAGATACGATGATGCAGTATTGAAAATATTGATGTTTTAATATTGTGTTGGCATATTTTGTATGTCTCACTGTCAACTAGGTCTCAGGCTCTTGCACTGTGTGGTTGGGACTTTGATGGGGATCCAAACAGATTAAGAGAGTTTACACAAAGGTAGGTAACACAATTTTGTTGTTTTATCAAAATCACGAACACTGTTGCTTCATTCAGATTATTTTAGACGAAAAACAACAACAACAAAAAAACCATTGAATAAAATCACTATGGTGTTGCTTATGATGATGATTTTCATCATGATCATACTCATAAAAATAGAAATATTATTATCGTCACCATTATCACAATCTTTTTTATGATCATTCATTTAGAAGGATGGAAAGAATTAGTTAAAAATCTGTGCAAATAAAACTAAGTTGAAGAATTGCTGTGGTACAGTACTCTCCGCGTAATCGGGTATCGCTTAAACGGGTACTCTGTTTAATTGGGTAGTAATTTCAAAATCAGTTCCAATGCACATTAAAATTACCTGATAATCGGGTTGCCTCTCCGCATAAATGGGTAAAAAAATTTTTTCTAATCTAATTTCTACCCACATATTATCGCAGATATAACACTTCAAGAAATCATGAATGTCAAAATTTCCACGGCTAATCGCATTCTCTGTTTAATTTGCAAAGAAGACCTATCATTTGGGGAGTGATTAAACATGAAAACACATGTGCCAGTACAGACTTGCCACAAGTAAACGAACATTACACATGTAGGTGGCACTCACAATTACTTAGACAGACATGAGTTGAACAAACTTGCGCTCCTCCCTTGCTCCGCAACAAAATTCACAATACGAGATGTTTGCAAAGAAAATCAGGCCATGCACCAGCTCCAAAATTTTGCTTTAATTTCCCCAGTCACTTCTCGAAAAGTAACCCGACGTTCTACATGACTAATGCACGCAAAGAGACGTGTTCATTTCGGAAAACGCCTGCGTGTTAGCGAGGAGTCCATAGTCAAGCGACAAAGTTTTCTGAAGACACATTGTCCATAAAAAGAGTGTAAATTATTGCTCGTAACTGAGCAGGTGTAAGGTATGATTAATGTGCCGTGCAAGCACACGTGTTAAGCATACAGTGTAGATGTTTGGTGCACTGTACAATGCATGTACATACACATTGTGTGTGTCAATTGTGAACGAGACGTGTTCTTCTGTTAATTGGGTACTCCGCTTTATCGGGTAAGAAAAGCTCTGCTCGAGCCTACCCGATTATGCGGAGAGTACTGTATTATTTCTTCTGTGTGCATTTCAAACTTCACAAAGTTTAATAGACAGGTGTAACTAGTCCCTTGGTATTGCATGACTCAAATATTTTGATTGCTGCATTTATATCATGTAATTTCTTGCTTTGAAGTTTAATTTTTCGGGACTCCAGATGCTATTCATGTAAGAGTGAAATAGACATCAGAATATGCAAAATCAACATGAGTCCTTCATTATTGATAGGTGAGCATTAAATTGTGAACATGTTTTTGGTGCCTTCTCAAAGGTTGGAGACTGAGGGCAAATTTGAGCGAGCCGCAGCAATCAGCATCTTCCATCTCAAGATCCGACACGGCATAGACATCCTCAACAGAGGGGCGGAGTATGCCAGAGGTGGGAGAGATATTCAAATTGATGTTATTTTATGATTTCATGATCAAAGGATGGTTTGATGATGACTTAATTTTTCCATGCTTTTCACCAAATCCCTCCACATTACATTCTGCTTACACAAGGAATCCCTCAGGACCTGATATTCTGTTCTAGTGTTATCCTTCTTTCTAAATTTTGTGACTGATTTCTGTCTTATGATGTACAGTGCTGGTTAGCTCCTAAGTAGAACTCCATGTAATCCATGTGAAGATTTGACAAACAGTATGTTTTTATGATGTTAAGTCAGTCCTTTTCTTCATTATAGTTTCGAAAATGTTTTCTGAATGCTATTTTGTAAAGTGAACTTTACAAACAGAAAGCATTTTCTCAACTATAATGAAGAAAAGGACTGACTTAACATCATAAAAACATACTCTTTGGCAAATCTTCACATGGATTACGTTTCAAATTTGAGTCAGTATGGGCTAGTTTACCATATTTGAAGCCAAATGTGATTTTCACCTTGTGAATATTCTCATAATGTATCAGTACGTTTTTTGATCTGCGAAGGTTGGCAGCCTTGTGGTAAGGTAATATGCCTATCAGACAGTGCAGTCTTATTACTAGGTTAAGACTCTGAACAAAGGGGAAAGAAATGAGAGCAAGAAGGTCACACAATGGCATGTGGCCAGACCTTTATGTGGCAGCTAAAGCTAATAACTTTACATGTGATGAGAAATGTAAACCGCCATGAAAGTACTGAGAGACAGCGTATCTTGTTACATCATTTTTGTCGAGCCTACAAAAACTTGAATAACTCTCTACTGAGGACTTTACTTTCAATAAGTTTCAATCAAACTTGGAGGGAAGAGTGGTTATACAAAGTTACACATTTTGCCAAACATGAAGGTCACCTCAAGGTCAAAGGTCACAGGCAGGGGTCAATGAACTTTAGGGCCCAATGTTAAGTTTTTACGGCGCGTTTCGATTATGGCTCATAACTTTTGATCCATATGTCTGTTTGTGACCAAACTTGGCTGGTGAATGTCCCTTGGGGAGTTGAAGGTCACCACAAGGTCAAAGGTCATAGGCGGGATCAATAAGCCTCCGGGAATTGGAAAAACATTAATTTCTTCTACGCGAATGGGCGAGACACATTTTGGCACTTGCCTTGTTTTCATTCTGAACTTGACAGAGAAGGACAAACTGGATCTGAATGCCGTTGCCATGGCACTGTCTGGCTTCACGTGGGAGAAGGACACCCTCTGGTGCTCGATGTGCAGCAGGCTGTGCTGTCAGCTGCGCAGCCCGTACCTCCGCGCCATGTTCGGTTTTCTGACGACCACGGACGACAGATACGAAGCAGTGGTGGTATGTTTGATGAATGGGTTTCCAGGAAAAGTGCTACATAAAGTCTGGGAGCAAGTTTGACTGCTTCTTATTTCTTGCAGAAGTGGCTGAGGGTCCATTACATGTAAATGTTTCTCCTTTGTTTTTAAGGCTATATGTTGAGTAAAAATCTCAGCAGAACAATGGAAAGAAAACTATACCAATTAAAATGTAAATGAATGAAATGTATACTTGAATTCATCTTGATCATGAAAGAATAGATCTATTACTGGGCATCTAAACATGTAAAGATGCATCTCTGTGACAAGCTTTGATCTGTCATCACACACCCCCCATTTTTTTTTTATGCCTCCGCCACGAAGTGGTGCCGGAGGCATTATGTTTTCGGGTTGTCCGTCCGTCCGTCCGTCCGTCCTTCCGTCCTTCCGTAATGAATTTTGTGGACAGGGTAACTACCAAAACCTTTTGAGGTATCCTAATGAAACTTGGCATGTATGTGTATTAGGGGGTGAAGTTGTGCCTATCAACTTTTGGGTGCACATGCTCAAGGTCAAAGGTCAAAAGGTCAAGGTCAAATGCTTAAAATTTCACTATTTCCCCCATATCTATGCAATGCCTGAAGATATTTTATTGAAACTTAGTGTACACATGTATTACCAAATTAAGATTCTCTGGTGAAAGTTTGGGGTCATGAGGTCAAAAGGTCAAAGGTCAAAAGGTCAAGTAAAATGTTAAAATTTCACTTTTTTCTCTGTATCTTGGAAATTGTTCAAGGTATCTTCATGGAACATAGTATATATGCATGTACTGACTGGCAGTGGTTATCTAGGGAATTTAGGGTTCATGGGGTCAAAGGTCAGGGGTCAAAGGTCAAGGACAATACTTCAAAATTTTACTATTTTCCTTATATTTATGCAATGCCAGCAGGATTATTTTTTTTAACTTGATGTATGCATGTATAACCCAATAGAGATTCTCTGGGATTTTTTTTTTTGCCAAGAAGGTCAAAGGTCAAAAGGTCAAAGATCAAGTGAAAGTGCTGAACTTACTTCTTTCTCCATATCTCGGAAGTGGCTCAAGTTAATTTGAAACTTAGTACATATTTATGTATGTTCTGCCTGACAGTGATTCTCTTATAAATCAAAGGCCAGAAGAAAATGATAACAATTTACTGTTCAATACAGAAATTGCACTTTTTCTCCATACCTTGAAAATTACTCAGTGCATAAACTTATGAAAGGGTCAAAGTCAAGTTAAAGTTCTTAAATTCCCAAATACATGCTCTCCTATTCATCCAATTAAACATAGGTCAAGGAAGGTAAACGTTCAATACATTTGTGACAAACATGTCATTTTAATATTTTGCCAATTTTGTGAAAATGTAATCACACATTGTCCACATGTACTATAGACCTATTAGGAGAATCATGCATTATGGCGGAGGCATACCAGTCGCCATAGCGACATTTCTAGTTTTTAAATGAACCTTCCATTTTCTGTGAGTGGCTAGTTGTAAAGTTTGCAAAGGGATGCACTGCTGAACAAAAAACATTCAGGGAAAGTCATCAAGTGACCTTGATATTGTCACTGATTATATGCAATGTACCTGGTAAGCTGATGAGCTGCCCACAAAAAGCATGCGGTCCCCTTTGTCAAGTCAGACTGAAAATGTAGATTTGTGATACCCAACATCACAGCATGTCATTGTTTCTTTCCATACAGCGGGAAGCGGAGATCAGCATCGAGGATCGCGTGGCCTTCGCCTGCGTCTTCCTGAACGACACCCAACTGGTGACCTTTGTGCAAGAGCTGACATCCAAGGTAATCGAGGACGGGAACCTAGAGGGCGTCCTACTAACGGGACTGACGAGAGACGGTATCAACCTCCTTCAATCCTACGTGGACAGGGTGAGTGAGATGGCTACTCATGTGACCAATTTTCACACTGGTGACACATTAGCCTGTTGAGGACGAGTCCCGAGTGTACTCGGGCAAGTGTCTATAGAAAATGCGTGTTGTGGCAAAATCAAACCGTCCTCAATGGGTTAAATGCTTTTTTATAAGTCATGGGTGAAAGATCTGATGTAGACATTATCATATCATCATTATTAATTGGCACATTTGAGTTTTACTGTATAGTGTGCCCTTGAGAAAAGTTTAGAGTGAACAGGTGATAGTCATTAAATCTGCACAAAAATCAAAAAGAAAGTTACAGAACTATACCAGTTGAAAGAAAAAGAGGAACTTGAATCTCAAAATATAAATAAAGGAAAAATGTGCTGCCAGGTTAAGACTTAGTTTATGAATATATTCAGCAATGAAGCGACTTTTAAAAAAAAACTTTATAATTAAAAGAACAGTTTTTAATGGACAACAAAGAGCTATACTATAGCAGTATTCTCTGATTCTGTAATAAAAATTGCAAGAAAATGATACATAACACCAAAACCACAAATATGGTTTCTTAAACTAGATGAGTTTTTGTGTCAAGTGTTCAGCTGCATATATTTAGGGGCCCCAAATCCATGTTCAAAGTCTAGTTGACATTCTTTCTGACATCAAAAAAGAGTAATTCTTTGGCAGTATTCCAAAGTTTGGGATCATAAAACGAATGGGACATTTTGATTTTTTTGCATTTTTTTCTGGAACACTTCTTTTTTTTTAAATGAATAGTGTGATACTCACTGTATGTATGTCTTTAGAGGCCCCTTTTCATTTCTTAAAAGCCCTTAACACACTCCTCCCTTTCAACTCTGGTATAACTTTTGAAAGGCTGGTGCTACTGAAGACAGTATGCTGCATTTAAAGTTGGTATCAGTCATGAACAGAATGTGCTGAATGGGCATGGAAAATTTCAGCTTAGTCTGATAATCCCTTTATTGTGGATGCTACAGAGATTTACATCGTGGTTTTTGTCCCATTCATTGCAATAGAGCACAGCATGATGAGATTAAGCACTTGAATACACCTTGTAGACCCTAAACTTGAAAGCCTCCGTACTCAGTAAACACTTTTCCAGAATGTGTGCTTTCTTTCCATAATAGGAAAGTCTGTCTGTATCGAGTTATACACCATTTTAAAGGGATCATACAGTTTTGGTTGAGACCTAATTTCGGGTTTCTAACATTTTTTGGTGAGATAATGGGACACCTCTTATGAAATATGAAGAGCATGTAATTCTATGAGGAATTCAATGTTTATTTGATGAAAATTGGTTTTGAAATGGCTGAGATATATCAAAAAAAGAGCGATTCTAAGTGGGGACCCACACTTTATTACGATTGCTTTGTTTTACTTTATTTTTGGATGTTTCAGTCATTCCAAACCCGATTTTCATCAAATAAACTTTGAATTCCTCTTAAAATGGTATGCTCTGTACTATATTATAAGTGTTTTCTTGGTATCTCGCAAAAAGTTAAAAGCCCAATTCTCATCTCCACCAATACTGTACCATCCCTTTAACCCTATTCTAACTGGGCTATTTGAGACCACGTTTTTACTGAGGGGGGGTCAATTTGACCCCCCCTTCAGATCTCGGCCGCCGATCGCGCGATCGCCGCGAAATTTTGCCTGAAGATAGAGCTGGATGTCAACTACAAGATTACATGGTCATACAATAGAAAAATATTGCCTTTCTATTTTTAATAAATTAATTATGCAAATTTGTGCATGAAATCATATTTTCACCTATAACTCCATTAAAAAGACTGGAGGATTAATAAATTTTTGTGTCAGAATTCCTCAAGACACATCAAACAATTTTCGTGTAAAAAAATAGCACAATCGATATCAATTTCTTTTGTTTTTTATTGTTTTGTTAATTTCTTATGTATTTTATTGTTTTTTCGACCTTTTGTTTTCTATTGTTTTTTTGCCAAAATTTGTTGGAGGCACTTTTTCAGGCTTATCTACACTAGAATTGATTAATTTCAATGGTTAAAAGCTGAAATAATCTAATTTATATCAATTTAACCAAAAAACACAATTTGCATTGGATTTGCACACGATATCATGAATTTGAGCTGTTTTTTGGTTGACATGCATATGCAAAACATTACGTAACTTCAAAACGGTGTACCCGGACGTCGCAAATTTGGTCTCAAAATATGCGGGAGACTTCAATGAAAAAAGTCGTGAAACGACGCGGCAAAATCTTTGCGCGTTGCGAAATCGTGGCGCGAAACGTCGAGGGGGGGTCAATTTGACCCCCCCCCCCAGTTAGAATAGGGTTAAAGCTTAGAGTCTGCTATTTCAGAATCTGTCCTCAATTAAAAATCTGTCAGGTAACCTTTTTGTGTTTTTGTGATGCAGGATCACATGTGCTCTCTGTACTTTTTTTTTTTTTTGGTGGTGGTGGTGGTGGTGGTGGTAATTTGGCTGATTTTCAGTGAATACATAATATCCTGTGTTTTGCAATGATATTCAATGTTGTACTTATTACTACATCAACTCTACTAAGTTTATCCTGTATAGCTTTGTCTCAGACACAAAATTTCACAGCCATTTTAAAGATAATCACACATCATCCGTTTGACTTTCCAGTTGTTTTCGGTATGATTTGAGAAGATTCTGTCTTACACATGTATGATTGCATTTACATCATATGTGTATATTCAAAATCAGTGCTCACCTACTTGGTCAACAAACTTCCACTGCTCAACATTGTAGGCTGCCTGTAACATTGCCTCTCTAATACCTTGACCTGTAGACGGCGGATGCCCAGACGGCTAGCCTCATAGCCGTCCAGGCCTTTTCTGTTGATCTCTGCAGAGCTAATCCAAACTATAATGCTCAAAATCTTCAGCTTGACTTTTCATGTATTTTCACTATGATTACAAAAGGTTCTGTTGGCACATGCTTTGTCATACAAGCACTGTATTATGACATCACAGTCAGGGCTTGCCACACTGGTCAACAAAACTTTCATTATTCAAAGTTGTGCACTGCCTGTATAATGCCTCTCTATTTAACCTTGACCCGTAGACAGCGGATGTCCAGACGGCTAGCCTCATGGCCGTCCAGGCTTTGCCTGTGGATCTCTGTAAGGATGAGAGTGTGGCTAACTGGATTGATAGCTACCGTGGTCTTCTCGACACGTGGAGACTATGGCACGAAAGGTCAGACATCACCCAGATTTTACACTTCACTGAAATATCATACCTAAGCCATTCTGTCTCAAAATTTGGCAATTCCTCATAGTTTCATTATGTCTGGTAAACTTGTTTCTGTAAGCGATGGGTTGCATTTGCAGTTGTTAACATTGCAGCAAATTAGTGTGAATAGCATCAATGTCTGAGGTTTTCTATGCTGTACAACTGGGTTCATAAGCTATTTGGCTGACAATGATGAATGTGCATTCCTTTAAGAAGGGTCTTAAGGTTTCATCAGTGTCAACTGATGAAATGCATGAAACATATGCACCTAAAATCTAATAAAGCTGTTGTTAGATTGGTAGACAGTTAGGTATAAAAGTACATCGATTGAAGTCAGATAGATGCACAGACAGACATAAAGAAACATGAGTAGATACATGTTATTATGAAATATCGATAGTAGATAGGTACATAATATCCATATCTTTTCTTGCGTGATTACATAAAAAGTATGTTTCATCTTGGCAGAGTTGATGCCCTGTTTGTCGGCTGTTTTTATTTTTGTTTTTGGGTGTTTTTTTAGCTCACCTGAGCCGAAGGCTCAAGTGAGCTATTGCGATCGCTCTTCGTCCGGCGTCCGTCGTGCGTCGTCCGGCGTCCGTCGTCCGTCGTGCGTAAACTTTTTACATTTTCCTCTTCTTCTTGAGAACCCCAACACCGATTTTCACCAAACTTGGCAGGTAGCATCCCTAGGGAGATTGGATCTCAATTTGTTCAAATGGGCACCATGGCCCACCTGGGGGGCCCCAGGGGGGCCCAAACACCCTAAAATTAAGGAATCTTTAAAAATCTTCTTCTCTCGAACCAGAAGTGATAGAACTTAGTTAATACTATGAGTTAGTACATTGATGACTGTAGTTTCAAGTTTGTTCATGGGGGAATCAGGAGTGCCCCCCTTGGGACCCAGGGGAGGGGAGTGGGGAGGGGTCCTAATGGGGCCTAAATTGTACATTTTCATCTTCACTTTGATATCCCCTTGTCTGATTTTCACCAAACTTGGTAGGTAGCATCCCTAGGGGGATAGGATCTCAATTTGTTCAAATGGGCACCATGGCCCACTTTAGGGGCCCCCAGGGGGGCCCAAACCCCCTAAAATTAAGGAATCTTTAAAAATCTTCTAGAACCAGAAGTGATAGGGCTTAGATAATACTATGAGTTAGTACATTGATGATTGTAGTTTCAAGTTTGTTCATGGGATTGGTGGAATCAGGGGTACCCCCCCCCCCCCCCCCCTTGGGACCCAGGAGAGGGGATGGAGACAAGTCCTACAGTTGTAATGAGGCCTGAATTGTACATGTTCATCTTCTTCTTGAAAACCTCATGATGAATTTTGACCAAACTTAGCAGGTAGCATCCCTAGGGGAATAGAATCTCCATTCCTTCAAATGGGCACCATGTCCCTCTTGGGGGGCCCCCTAGGGCCCTCCCCCCCCCCCCCCACCTTAAGGAATATTTAAAATCTTCTACTCTAGAACCAGAAATGATAAAGCATAGTTAATACCATGAGTTTGTACATTGATGACTTTAGTTTCCAAGTTTGTTCATTCGTTCCAGGGCTGCCTGCCCCCCCCCCCCCCTGGAGTGGGGGGGGGGGATCCATATGCAGACCTAAGTTTCCAATGTTCTCAGGTAAGAGTGTGCAAGAATGCATGGAAGGTGAAATTGCGATACTCAGGTGAGCACGTGACCCCCGGGTCTCTTGGTTTTTTTTTTTTGATGCGGAAGAATGACATACAAATAACACTATAACCACTTTGCTTATATATGGGTAATATCGATTTCCAAGTTGACCTTGCCCTCCTGCTTGTCCCCTCTCTCAACACAGAGCCAAGTTTGACTTGGTCTACCAGGGCAACGCCAAGGACAAAGTGGCCAAGCAGATCTACGTCACATGCTGCTACTGCCAGAATGCCATCTCACCCAGCGAGCTGGCCCAGGCTGGGAAGTCTCGCAGCATGGCCTTTGCCAGAGGGGGCAGTGGTCAGCAGAGAAGGGTGAGGGATGAGTGCTTTTGGTTTCATAGAGTTCTTGTGTCCCTGTTGCAACACTGAAAAGTAACCCTTCTCCCACCGGGTTTTCTGAGGGACTTGAAACCACCGGGGGGCCTTTTTGGCCCCCCCCCCTTCAGATCTTGGTCGTAGATCGCGCCATCCTCGCGAAAATTTGCACTAAGGTAGAGGCCAGTGTAATCTAGAAGACTGTATAGTTAGATTTTTCAAATGTTGATTTATGTATTTTATTTTAATTAATTTATGCTAATTTATGCAAAAATAAATTTTTGGCCTATAGATAAAAAAATGAAGCTCCAAGACTTCTAATTTTTGTCTCGCCCACCGGAGGTGAAGGCGAGACTAAAGGATCCAAATGGCGTCCGTCTGTCGTCCATCGTCCGTCCGTCGTCCGTCCGTCGTCCGTCCGTCGTCCGTCGTCCGTCACAAATGTTAAAGTTTACCTGCAAGACTCTCTTATGATGCATAACTTGGCAACTGTTACAGCAATGGCAACCACACTTGGGTGATAGAAGCACTAGGGGTATCTTCATGTTATGGTGTTGTCGGAGGTCATGTGATGATGTCAAAGGTCATTTGAGGTCATATATTAAAGAGTATGTTCAAGACTCTCTTTTCTATGTTAAAGTTTACCTGCAAGACTCTCTTTTGACAAATAACTTCACATAAGTTGCTTGGAATACAACCTAACTTGGGTCATAGATGCACTTGGGGTACCTTCATGTTATGGTGCTGTTGGAGGTAACAGGATAAGGTCAAAGGTCATTTGAGGTCATACGTTAAAGTTTACTTGCAAGACTCTCTTATCACACGTAACTCGACACATGTTGCTACAATGGCAATCAAACTTGGGTGATGGATGCACTGGGGGTACCTTCATGTTATGGTGCCGTAAGAGGTCACATGATAAGGTCAAAGGTCACTTGAGGTCATACGTTAAAGTTTACTTGCAAGACTCTCTTATCACACGTAACTCAGCACATGTTGCTACAATGGCAATCAAACTTGGGTGATGGTAAATGTCTCTTGGGAAGTTGAAGGTAACCACAAGGTCAAAGGTTACAGACAGGGGTCAACGAACTTTTAGGGCCCAATGTTAAGTTTTTAGGGCGCATTTCATTTATGGCTCATAACTTTTGATCCCTTTGTCCGTTTGTGACCAAACTTGGATGGAAGATGTCCCTTGGGGAGTTAAAGGTCATCACAAGGTCAAAGGTCACAGAAAGGGGTCAACAAAATTTTTAGGGCCCAATGTTAAGTTCTTATGGCGCGTTTCGATTATGGCTCATTACTTTTGATCCCTTTGTCCGTTTGTGACCAAACTTGGATGGTAAATGTCCCTTAGGGTGTTGAAGGTCACCACAAGGTCAAAGGTCATAAGCAGGTCAATTAACTTCTGGGAGTTATAAAAAATATTAATTCCTTGTACGCGAATGGGCGAGACAATTTGGCGATTGCCTTGTTTTGTGAACATATTCTTTTCAATATCCTCAACAATAATATTGAAGCAAAAATTTGGCTTCATAATTATTTCTTATGTAGTTTATTGTTTATTGAATTTCTTATGTGTTTCTCTGTTTTGTACTTTTTGTTTTTGTTGGGGTTTTTTCGTCAAAATTTGTCGCAGAAACTTTTTAAAGCATAAGCAGGCTAAGATTAATCATTATCAGCTATTGAAAGTAAAAATATTTATTTTTATATGAGTTAATTGCAAAAACACAATTTACATTAAATTTGTACACAAAATCATGTTTTTGAGCAATTTTGGGGTCGAGGAATTTTTTTCAAAGGTGCATGGCTTCAAAACAGGGGTCTCAAAAGTTGCGCGATACTTGAAAGAAGAAAGTCATAAAATGCCGCGACGAGAGCATCATGCGTTGCGGAATAATCATGTGAAACGTTGAGGGGGGGCCAAAAATGTTCACACTGCAAAAATTTTCACTTTTACAGTATTCCATGCTTATTTCTGGTGTAGCATATCATAGTCTAGTGATGCTGTTTATGTAACTACACATGGGTGATCACAGAAACATGCCCAGGCATGCACACCTTCCCACATATGCATTGATAACACAGTAAAACACAAATAATATGCTGGTACAGTACTCTCCGCGTAATCGGGTATCGCTTAAACGGGTACTCTGTTTAATTGGGTAGTAATGTCAGAATCAGTTCCAATGCACATTAAAATTACCTGATAATCGGGTTGCCTCTCCGCATAAATGGGTAAATAATTTTATTTGTATCTCATTTCTACCCCCATTTCATCGCATATATAACACTTTAAGAATTCACGAACGTCAAATTTTCCACGGCTAATTGCATTCTCTGCTTAATTTGCAAAGCAGACAGATCATTTGGGGAGTGATTAAACATGAAAGCACATGTACACGTACCGACTTGTCACACGTAAACGAACATTACACATGTAGCTAGCACTCACAATTGCATAGACAGACAGGTGTTTAGTGCAGTGTACAATGCATGTACATGTACATACACATTGTGTGTGTCCATTGTGAATGAGCCGGGTTCTTCTGTTAATCGGGTACTCCGCTTAATCGGGTAAGAAACGCTCTGCCCGAGCCTACCCAATTATGCGGAGAGTACTGTACTAATAAAACTAGTGTGAACCAGTTCTAATAACTATGTTCGAACTTACAAACCCACTTCTTGTAACCTTTAGCAATATTTACCAGTCATTTCCATGTGTGCTGGTAATAAAATAAAACCCGACCAAAGTCACATTTGTTCAATTTTATGTAAGCGCTGATGCCAATTCATACCCTCTGCAATAAAACACACACACACAAAAAAAAAAAAACACACGAACACTGGTATGTTGTTAGTTGGGTTTATTTGTGTCATATGAAGTGTTTTGTTGCTCTAATGAGTATATGTCCTGGCGATACAGGCAGGAATGTTACTGTAAATGTAGAAATATTAATTGCTTTGGTGAAATTTTTGTGCACTTTTGCGTGACATGAAACTATCTGGCATAAAGATAACTGTCCGAGGATGAAAAATTAATCTCACAAACTTTCTGCTTCTACAGTATAAATAAATGGAGCTAAATGAAGGGGAAAAAGAAAGATTGTTATGAATAAAACGCATACTCTTTTGTCTGGTATCACACAGCCGCACACATGCTACAAGTGTCGCAAGGCTCTCCCACGGTGCGCTCTCTGCCTAATGCACATGGGGACAAGATCGGGGGAATCGGAGCTCGGTCCACAGCATCGACACGGCAGGAGTGACCGAAATGATGAGATGTCATACCAATCAGGTTTGGGGAACTGTTGCATTCTCTTCTTTGACCTCATACTAGTCACAGAGTAATTCTGCCACTGCCTTCTATCATCAGCAATAAAGCAGAGTCTTTACATTTTTACCTCCACCAAGGGAGGAAGTTATGTTTTCATCAGTGTTGGTTTGTGTGTTTGTTTGATTGTCTGTGTGCAAAATAGCTCAAAAAGTTGTGAACAGATTTCAGAGACTCCAACCCCAAGCACCTTCTGATCTGGAGATTCTCCCGCCTGAAACCCCTAGCAAACAGGAGACTCCAACTTGATGTGCGCGAAGTTCCTTGCCGGCTCTACGTTTCTAGATGCTCTCTCGTGCTATCTAAGGCTCAACATACGATGACACTAAGTAAGAAATCATTTCAAGCAGGAGACACAGAGCCAGGACGGGAGAAGTTAGATCTCAAGCGGGAGAACGGGAGAATTTGCAAAAATGGGCTTTCGGCGGGAGATCTCCCGTCGAAAGCGGATGGAACTTACAGGAAAGGTTGAGAATGACATAAGGAACTGATAATTAAGTTTTGGTAGTGATAAGGGAATTTTTGTGGATTTTATGAAGGGACTTTCAATATTTTGGCAGGTAGGGTCAACCAAAGCAATACCTGTGACAGTGTCCCAATGAGAATAGCGATGTAAATAATCTGCGCATGATAACTCATGATCTGCACTGTCTAGCCTAACAAGGAAGTAAAGGCATCAGCATGCGTTGTCAACCCATCTCCAAGAAAGCACCGCACTAGATCAACTGTCCCATTTGGAACCGAGTAAGGGCGCATGGATTACAAAATGTGAGCATTGTTTATTATAATTCTTGCACAGTGCTTCATCGACAGGCCTGAAATTGAGCCCCTGTGCCAAATGTCACATGATGTTTGTATTTCCTCCTCGCCCCCTTTTTTTGTTTAGTTTCTTTGGTGGATAATCTTGCCTCACTTATAACCCCACCCCCCCCCCCCCACACACACACACATACGTACACTATCTCACCCCTCCTCCCTTTGTGCCCCTCTCCCCATCCAGACCAAGCCCGCCTTAAACAGACAGACTTTGGCCAGTGGTTCTCCTGGTGCCAGACATGCAGACATGGCGGTCATGCCGATCACATCACCGA
This sequence comes from Diadema antillarum, assembly GCF_040938485.1. Lineage (NCBI taxonomy): Eukaryota > Metazoa > Echinodermata > Echinoidea > Diadematoida > Diadematidae > Diadema > Diadema antillarum. Next base: position 777,475 of record NW_027271044.1, on the reverse strand, counting down.
GTGGTTCAAGTAGGTGGAGAGACGAAACCTTTCTTGCATTAAAGGCATTATTTACCATTTGCAGATGAAACAAAAACCCAGCTATAGTGGTTCAAAATAGTTCTGAAATGTGTGTTAGGTATAGAAACAACCAATGTAAAAATGTTTATCAGTATAATCCATGTTAACTATTGCTAATTATGCAAAATGTGAATAGTTATCTCCGCCAAGGGAGGAGGTTATGTTTTCGTTACCGTTGGTTTGTTCGTTAGTTCGTTAGTTAGTTAGTTTGTCCGTGTGCAAAATAACTCAAAAAGTAGTGAACGGATTGGGATGAAACTTGCAGGAAAGGTTGAGAATGACACAAGTACCAAACGATTAACTTTTGGTAGTGATCCAAGAATTTTGGGGGAATTTATGAAGGACTTTTGACATTTTGGCAGGTAGGGTCAATGAACTTGGGAGTTCAGGCTGCGCGTATTTGAGGTTTGCCTGCGCGGACTAAAGTGCGTGCTCTAGTTTCTGCTGGGGTGAGGCATGCCGTGCAGCTGAGTGTTTATGACGTAACAAAGGCTTCTATATTGGGAAATCTGGCAACTTTCAGCACACTACGTATAGGTGGAAATCACTGATATCTCTACGGAAGAACAAGATCAGTGGTGAAAATGATTTGCATGCTTGGCGGAGGTCTGCGCTCTCAGAGTGCATTTCTAGTTTACTATAGGATTGTTTCTAGAATAAACCCTCTACAGTAAGTTATGTTTGTTGAGAAAAATAGTATAGTAGTATGTCCTTGAATATAATTTAGGGTTTATTGTGAAATTTTAATGTGGTAGGATTTTTGTGAAACAACTGACTTGTAATACACATATGCATCAAATGTGATAACTCGAACATTTCTAAAATCAATGCTCCCAAAGGTAAACAATACCTTTAACCATGCAGTGTCTTGTCTTTCCATGAGGCAACAGCTTATGTTTGGTGTCTTTTGGTGCACTGAGTTTTGCATGATGTGGTGGATACATGCCATAATGAAAGAGCCTGCCGTAAAAGTGGAAATTTTCGCACATTTCGTGCAACCAGAAACTAACGCAAAGGTAAAAAGCACACAAATATTTTTGCTTGCCATACGTTCCAATACTTAATGCCTCGATTCCACGGAATTAAAAATATGCGAAATTCACATTACCTGGCTGAACGCGAAAAATTACTCACATGGAAATATCCACTTTTACAGTATTCAGACTCAAAAAAATTAAAGCTATCTCAGCAAGATTTGTTGCAAAGGCCCAGTAAAGACAATGCCTATAAATGTACCAGTAACTAACACCAGTGAGAAAGTAATGCATATTTTTACCCTCTCTCCTTTTGCCAAGCCAGTCTCACGGTCAACTGATCACCTCTCATGTTTCCATAATTCCAGGACACACAGCGAGTGTCCAGTCACGGCCTGCAGCTGTCCCTGCATGCTACTCGACTCAGTAGCAGCCGTCTTGCCATCCTCAGAGCTTTCAGTCATGTGATCGATCACATGATAACATCACCTGATGCGTGGCAGATTGTGAGAACGGTATCATGTGACTGAAGGAGACTCCCACATATCATGCTCCTGTTTCTTCCGAATGGAGTTGTGCTTGTGTCTTGCTTCTACCCATAGGAATCCGTAGGTCAAGAAACACCCATGGAAACTGAAATTATTGTATGGAGGACATCATATGTGACCGTGCACCTCAAAACGAACATAAGGTCGCACACACTGATTTTGCGTGAGGACTAAAAATAAGTGAAATGGGTCAACCTAGCCGAACTTGACTTTTTCATACTTTCTGAAAGAGAGGGTCTTCTTTTACATTACGCTAAAATTTGGTATCATAAAACGGGCAGGAAAGTGTGTTTTTTTAGCAGTTTATCTTAAACATGTTTGGTAGAATAGTGTGATTAGGTGTGTCTTTATAATCCCTTTTTCATTTCTGAAAAACCTTGTCCACACTCTTCACTTTCAACTCTAATAACTTTTGAAAGAATAGTGCTACTGCTTTGAAAGTTGGCATTAATTATGGACAGAATGTGTTAATGAGGTATGCTTAATTTCAGTTTAATCTGATAATCCCTTCATTGTTGTTACTCTGGTGGTGTACTTCCTGTTTTTTGTCCCATTCGTTGCACAGCCAGCACGGTTTGGTAAAGATTACGTGCTTGAATAGACACTGTACTTCAGAGCCTCTTTTCTCAGTTCACACTTTTCCTGAGTTTGTGCTTTATTTCCATTATTTAGATAGGTTAGGAGAGTCCATTTTATTTGAGTTATACATCATTTTAAAGCTTAAAGTCTGCTCTTTCAGAATATGGTCTTAACTAAGAATTCATGTCTGGCGACTTTTTGTTTGTTTTGAGGTGCAGGGTCACAGAGTTGTGGATACTCCCCACAGTCAGTGGCAGTCGTAGGCAGCTACATCTGTTGTGTGAGTGAGGAGATGCCTTGCAAAGCAAAGTGGAGAACATCTCACCAAAGATTAACTACATGTACTGTATACGCCATATATTTCGCGAGTCTAAATTTTCGCGAATCGGGAATTCCCGACAGTTTCGCGAGTGCTTAAATTCGCAATCGTGGAGTCCTGTACTGAACGGAAAAATGTACACGCGATCAGAGTCAATATTTTCATGTGTCTTTAATTTCGCGAATAGCTCCTGACTCGCGAAATTCGCAAAAATAAAAACCTCGCGAATACAGAATGTCGTGCACCGTCCACTTTTTTCTTTTCTGTTTTGAGAGCAAGTCACTACTAGGAAATCGTGCAGTATGAATGAAGCAGGAAAGCAAGTGCAGGGTGTCATTTTATCATGGGTAAGGGTGCTGCTTCACATTTTAATGGTCAAACAGAAATAGAACTCCAAGATTCTCGGCAGAGTTTCTAGATTGTCTGATTCTCAGTGTGCAAGCTCTGTCATGCTGTGCTGTTTGAGAAAGTTGTCTGCTCTTTGTTTTGTGTGTTTGTTTTTGTAATAGACTTCATAAATTGTAGTGACAATTTACTGTATACGCCATATATTTCGCGAGTCTAAATTTTCGCGTATCAGGAATTCCCGACAGTTTCGCGAGTGCTTAAATTCGCAATCGTGGAGTCCTGTACTGAACGGAGAAATGTACACGCGATCAGAGTCAATATTTTCGCGTGTCTTTAATTTCGTGAATAGCACCCGACTCCCGAAATTCGCGAAAATAAAAACCTCACGAAATATTCGGCGTATACAGTAGTTGCAAAACGACAGACAAAAAGCATGCAGCTAAAGCCCTATTAGCTTTAGTGGTAAATTTTGATTACTGTTATTTTGTTGTTGGTTTTGTTTGTTTGTTTGTTTTGCATATCAGCAATTTCAGCATTCCTGTGCCATCATACTGTCATTTGACTCTGATGAAAAAAGGTTACCATTACTGTACTCTATTTAAAAAATGTACATGGACAACATTCGTCGACATCTGAGGTGTTGTATGAAACAAGTAGTCGTGCGCACGAGCAGTGGAACAAAATTTTGCATTCTGTGAAAGATGAGGAGCTTTAACGAGATGAATCTAGAGTTTATTTAATAAAGTGCCTCATCTGTCACCTCATGCAAAATCTTGAAACATTGCACTCATGACCATTCACTATTTGTACACTAAAATCTTTTCCAAGTGCAGTTATTAAGAGGTGCTGGTGTAATCAGGACAAAAGGGTACTCTTGCAGATGTGAATACGTTGTACTCACAAGTAATGGCTTTGTCCCTGTCACCTGAGAAAGTGTGTTTTTGTTTGTTTGTTTGTTTGGGTGTTGTTTTGTTTTTAAGATTTACATAACTTTGTGCAATATTTGGTCCCATTGCATAGCAAGGTATGCTAAAGAAGTGTGGAATCTGGAATATAAAGCGTGTTATGTGTTTCACAAATATTTTCTTACACAGTCTTTGTGTTAATTATGTTCAGAAGGAAAACGTGACTGGCATATTGCATAAAATCTCTTTATGTGTAATACATATATGTCTGTTTGAATGTAAGAGACTCACAGACACACTCACAATTGCACACAAACAAAGTTTTTTTGTAAAATAAGTGAAGACTTTCGTATTGTTTTTTGTTTTCTTAGAGAAATTGTCAACAGACTTTCTTTGAAATGGTTTGATACACATGAAGTGGAGCATCATTTTAACAAGTTAGATATGACAAATTACTGATATAATTCAAGCAATTTACAGGTCCCAGACCTTTTATATTCTGTTTTTCATCCCTGATACAATATTATATAATGAGCTGTCAAATACATTGAGAAACTGTCATGTTCCCAAGCAGCTTGTTATAGTGAGGTTCCCCCATATTTCCAGATATTCTTGATCACACAATGAAGATTAATGTGAAATCAGAACAAACTAACTGCAAGAACTGTTGATTTTTGCTCTAAAATGGTCGCATATAGAAGTGTGTGAAATGTGTCGGTTCAGTGACATTTGCTCCTGCAACAATCATTCCCAAAAATATCTGCATGCTAAACCAAACATAGATTCTACCCACAAATATAACCCTAATCCTAATCCCCAGATCAAACTAAACCTAAAACCCTGTCACAACTCTTAACCCTAACATATGTCCTTGGAGAAAATAAGACATTGGAGCAATTGTCGCAGGAGAAAATGCTGTGTCTCAAATATTGTGATATTAGCCGACAGTATTGTAACCTGAGAACATACCCTATCGTGGCTGCTACATAGGTTTATACAGTGCACTCCTGTTATTACAAACACGGTTATAACGAAATTCCAGTTACAAGAAAGTAAAAATTCAGGCCGCAGCATCATCGGCTCTCTGTTTTATATCTTTTATTCACACGGTTATACAATGTAACACGATTTCAATGTCACGCAAGAAATATGCTGGTCCTGAGGACTTCGTTATTATGGGAGTCCACTGTAATTGATTGATGGTAATTGACAAATCGGGCCATAGCAGTACAGTATGTCCAAAAAAAAAACTTACAATTCGATTTTTGCATTGATAACACCCAATATGATTAAATTGTCTAAATGCTACTTCAGGGTCTTAAAATGTAACATTTTAGCTCTATTTTGCGGAAAACCCCATTCGATTTAGTTAAGCGGTCACAGAGAAATGTGGATTGTTGTAAAGCATATTGTGAGTCTGATTCTTCGAAGTTTAGCACTTTGATGATCTTGTGTGTGGATACAATAGACAGAACTTGGAGGGAAGAGATTCCCGACATCCTCTACAAAATTCCTCATTTCTCTTTGACCACAGAAGCAAATCGAATGGGGTTTTCTGTAAGATGTGGGCAATGAGTTATAGTTTCATACCCTGTAGTTGTATTTAGATTGATTCTATAATTTTAAAGATATCATTGCGGAGGGTCCCGTTGTAATTTTTTCTGGGACATACTGTATACACCAATCTTCCACATGAGAGTGAATCACATGCAGCTTGTTGAAAAATGGCTGTAGGGCACAATCAATAATCATGCAATGTTCTACCTACCTACTACTGAATGGGGAGGGCTCTTCTGGAATAAAAGTAATGTACTATGATAAAACTTACTGAGTGTACACTTTTTTATCTAAAAAAACCCCCAGGTCATTATCCTGGCAGATCGTGTCAGCTAGACAAGTTTCTTTGCAGATCCTTTTGATACACTGCACGCAAATGCCTGATGGAATGTGAATTTTGAGCCCTTTTGGGAACTGTGTTTTACCACGGAGCTACATTGTAGCTTGTATCACTGTGAGTTTAAAATGCTTTATAGTCTGAAAGGAAAATAAAGAAATATTGTTTGTACGTCCAGCCTTCTTGGCTGTATCTGTGACTAGCTGAGAATTCCTGCCTATGAGGGGTCAGGTGTACAGTCCACTCAAGAATCACACAATGTGTTGAAAGTTTAACATTTGTATGTAGCTACAGTAAACCTTGCGTCAGTGGACACACCAGATTGAAGAAAATCTGTTGACTTGCAAGAAAGTCAACAAAATAACGAAACAAGATAAAACACAATTTTGGGACATATCCATTGTGCTGACGATCACGATTTGTCGACTTAAGTTTACTAATACACACTTGTCATGGGATAATAATATATGGGTTTGTCAGATACCACTTATACCAGTCAGCAATTCAATGAATGTGATCATGTGATAGTGGGCCATTTGTTTCCCACGAACAAATTGACAAGAATAATAAGCTTGAAATGTAGAATTGTATGGATACAAGAGTTAACACTAGATGGAAGTCAAAGTGAAATATTGAACACACATACATGCTGAATAATCACTGGTTTCCATGTTTTTTATTCTATCAATAGGGCATGTTAAGGCATGTTAACATTCAAGCAAACAGGAAAAAAAAAGCAATGGAAATATATTAGACATGGCAACTGACAATATTGTGTTGCCATAGTTACCAAGAGTCTTCATAGCCACTCTTTCAGAGAGCAACTACAGTGCACTTCTGTTATAATGGACACGGTCAAAGCGTTATTCTCGTTACACCGGAGTGAAAATTCAGGTCCTAAAATTATCATCTATATATCTTTATACACTATACACTTCACTGTTTGGCTATAATGAAGTTTCGATGTAACGAAAGAAAACCGCTGGTCCCAAGGACTTTGTTATAACGGGAGTGCACTGTACTCAAATTCAATGTACATTGTATTCAAGTTGCTGCCATAACCCTGACTGCAATGTTGTCACTACTGAGTGCTGTACTGACAGCCTTTTGCTAAGTGAACTGAACAGCCATACAAAAAAGGAATGAGAAATCAGCACAGACAATTAATAAAGGAACAAGATGATACATTTCTATGTGTGTCTTATAGCCATAGTGGACACTTTTAGGCCAGTATGTACTTTGGAATTACTTTAGGCTTTCCTTCACATTAAGGGGAATAAAGTAATCTTAGGATTAAATGCAGGAGGGAATAGTGAGCTATACAGTAGTTGGAGATAACAACATCGATTGTGACCCTGCACCACAAAACAAACAAAAAGTCGCCAGACATGGATTTTTAATTAAGGCAGATTCTGAAAGAGCAGACTCTAAGCTTTAAAATGATGTATAACTCAATTCACATGGACTCTCCTAACCTGTCTAAATGTTGGAAAGAAAGCACACACTCTGGAAAAGTGTGAACTGAGAAAAGAGGCTCTGAAGTTAAGAGTCTATTCAAGCGCTTAATCTTTTCCAAGCCACGCTAGCTGTGCCATGAATGGGACAAAAAACAAGGTGTTAACCACCGGAGCAATAATAGTGAAGATATTACCAGACTAAGCTTAAATTAGGCATGCTTTATCAACACATTTGTCCATGATTAATGACAACTTTCAAAGCAGTAGCAGTATCCTTTCAAAAGTTATTACAGTTGAAAGTGAAGAGTGTGTACAGGGTTTTTAAGAAATGAAAAGGGGACTCTATAAGAAACATCTAATCACACTGTTCAACAATAAAGTGTTTGAGAAAATCAGCGAAAAACACAGTTTCCTGTTTGTTTTATGATCCCAAACTTTAACATAATGTAGAAGAAGACTTGTTCTTTCAGAAAATACGAAAAACTCAAAGATTGGCTAGGTTGACCCATTTCACCTATTTTCAGTCCTCACACAAAATCGCTGCGTGCGACTTTTTGTTCGTTTTTGTGATGCAAGGTCACAATTGTGTACGTAGAAAGCTCTTTTGCTTTCTCCACATTTTTCCCACATATCATTGTTCAATGCTGAAATGTTTGTGTGTTTGTGTTTATTCAGATAGGCTACAGTAATCACTCAGGAAAAACATGTACAATTGTACACAGTAAAGGCATGCAAGAGGGAAAAGAAAGCAAGGCATAGTATATTTGTCATATCAAAAGAGGTTTTACTGCTTTCTAGGCATTTCGTTTGTTTCATTATGCAATGATTCATTGCTTTTTTGTTATTTTTTCCATATAGGTATTCATTTATGAAACACAGCATAAAGGCAAGTGGGAGAAATAAAAGTAAGGCATACATTAAGATTTAACGTTGAATAACATATGTACTGTACAACCTTTTGTACATACAAGACAAATTTCATCATAAGTTCATAGGCTAGAAAGTGGAAACTCAGAGTTAAGATGTCCTCTTGACCGTAAAATTTCTTTGAATTGAGGAAATACACAAATATATTTCTTTGTGTCAGCATTTTTTCTTCAGTAGCCTAAAAGAAAAAGAAATTTTTCCATTGGCACAAAAAAATTGTCATATCAAGTATTGATTAATGCATCTCATAGCTTTTTAACACTTTGGATTGTACATCTTGAAGCAATGCAAAATTGAGAATATTATGTATTGATGTTGCACATTTTGACGGCCTGATATTGACCCACAAAATATGTATAGCTTTAATACTCTGCATACATCCTTCCTATGTCTGGTGCACAAAAATATTCCTGGGAAAATATCTATAAACCCATTTCATTCAAGTTTCCTTTAACTGATAACATCTTTACAATATACATGATTGTACCACAAGGTATGGCTCATATTCACTCTTATTACAGCAGATGTTTCATGAAAAGCAAGTTACAGTCGATGCTCACTGAAATTAATTCTTTGGGATCAGTGAAATCATGTTGCTATATTGAAGTTTTGTTATACCACGGTTTGAAAAACAGCAACATAAGACACACTGAACTTTGCTGCAAGAAATATCAGTGTTCAAACAAAAGGTTTGCAATAACAGTGCTCTTATATCATAAAGCAATGCTGCTTACAATATCATTTGATTTGATCGCAGTATTGACTGGGGCAGATTATTTGTCAATACAACCTCATTCATTTTTTTTTTCTTTCTTCATAAACAACAAGTTCTTTCAAAAGAACAGTTCACTGCACTTTGGCTGACTCCATAAGTTTGATCACATGTGATGGTCAAGAACACTAATTGTGTTTCATGTTTGTTTTGTCCATGAATCCATTAAAGATCAGATGAGTTTTTTATGAATATAGCCAAATTCTGGGCACAAAGCCACGACATGCACAAATTTGATAGTCTACATGTCATCTTTTCACCATGAACTCTATATAATTTCTGTTGCAAGAATAAAGAAGTGTAAAAAGTACATGAAGTTCACACAGTACATCAGACATTAGTATCACAATTTATACAACGATGGGAAAAGAACAGCACCTGATATGAAACCTGAATTTAAAAGAAAAGATTACATCAAAGTAAGACCTCAGAATATCTGATGAATTATAGCTGAGATTTAGTCATTTCTCTGACTAATGACGGCAATACAGGTTGATGTGCATGGCAAGCGTGGAATGCATATTCATATACATCCTGAACTGCGCACAGACTGTTCACTATACTCATGCACACATGCAGAGCTATAAAATGAAACATCACGGTAAGTCTGTGTATTCTGATCACTAGAGTTGCTGAACACACTGCCCTATAATGACTACATTGGCACACATGCTTGGGTTATCATCCAGCAGATTGCACAGCATTTGGGAAGAACTGGCACCAAGGAATCAGTCACTGTCGCTGTCACTCCCTGATTCACTCAACTGGAGATCTTCACCTGCGGATAACCAAATAAAAGAACAAAATCTGACCTTATTATATCTGGAAACAATCTGCTTGTCAATCTGCACTGTTAGTGTACTTGTTATTTTGTTCTATCATATTCATTGACTAAATCCTGCTGGGTGATAACAGCATCTGTTTACCCATCTACCTACATACATGTATATATCTGTTTGTTGGCAAGTTTCATTAGCAAGCTTTAGATCAGTGATGTAAATGCTAAGACGAAATGTCGCTTTGGCGACTGGTATGCCTCCGCCATAACGCATGATTTTCCCAATAGGTCTAGATAGTACATGTGGACAATGTGTGATTACATTTTCACAAAATTGGCAAAATATTGAAATGACAAGTTTGTCACAAATGTGTTCAATGTTCACCTTCCTTGACCTAGGTTTAATTGGATGAATAGGAGAGCATGTATTTGGGGATTTAAGGACTTTAACTTGACTTTGACCCATTCATACATTTATGCATTGAGTAATTTTCAATGTACTGGTATGGAGAAAAAGTGCAATTTCTGAATTGAATAGTAAATTGTTACCATTTTCATCTGGCCTTCGACCCTAAAATTCATAAGATAATTACTTTCAGGTAGAACATGCATAATATGTACTAAGTTTCAAGATAACTTGAGCCACTTCCGAGATGTGGAGGAAAAAGTTAGTTCAGCACTTTCACTTGATCTTTGACCTTTTGACCTTTAAGGCAAAAAAAGAAGAAAAGAAAAACTTTCCAGAGAATTGCTATTAGGTTACACATGCATACACCAACTGTAAAAAAAAAATAATAACCCTGCTGGCATTGCATAAATATGAGGGAAATAGTACAATTTTTAAGGGTTGCACTTGACCTTTGACCCCTCACCTTTGACCCCATGAACCCTACATTCTCTAGATAATCACTTCCAGTCAGTACTTGTATATACTATGTTCCATGAAGATACCTTGAACAATTTTCCAAGGTACGGAGAAAACAAAGAAGTTTTAATATTCTTACTTGACCTTTTGACCTTTGACCTTTGACCTCATGACCCAAACTTTCACCAGATAATCTTAATTGGGTAATACATGTATACACTAAGTTTCAAGAAAATATCTTCAGGCATTCAATAGATATGGTGGAAATAGTGAAATTTTATGTATTTGACCCTTACCTTTTGACCTTTGACCTTCGACCTCATGACCCAAACTCTCACCAGAGAATCTTAATTGGGTAATACATGTATACACTAAGTTTCAAGAAAATCTCTTCTGGCATTCAATAAATATGGTGGAAATAGTGACATTTTATGTATTTGACCTTGACCTTTTGACCTTTTGACCTTTGACCTTGAGCATGTGCACTCAAAAGTTAATAGGCACAACTTCACCCCCTAATACATATACATGCCAAGTTTCATTAGTATACCTCAAGAGGTTTTGATAGTTACCTTGTCCACAAAATTCATTACGGACGGACGGAAGGACGGACGGACGGACGGACGGACGGACGACCTCACGGTGATATACTTGTGTGTCTACCCCTTTGTTCTCCCTTTTGTTAAAATAGACACACAAGCAAAAATTTTAGCCACACAAGCCTGACGGAATAAAGGCCATCTATTGTGCACTATTGTTCTCCTAGCCACATAAGCATACTCTCGTTAGCACGTACGGACGGACGGACGGACGGACGGACGGACGGAAGGACGGAAGGACGGACGGACGGACAACCCGAAAACATAATGCCTCCGGCACCACTTCGTGGCGGAGGCATAAAAAATGGTGCCTTGCATAGGCACCAGACAGCTGTTTCCATTATCCAACCAGGAAGGCGGCGCATCATGAGCATTAACGTCACAGATTTGAAGCTTGCTAAAGATTGTGTCCTAAACTCTGTGTATTGAATACTATGTGTAATACAACTACACACTAACTGCCTTCTCTCTGCGTTTGACATTTTCTCTTGCCCATACAATGACAGGAAAATCTGACATACCCTACCTACAGCATACAAGTCTTTTCATCAAGTATTAGTCCAAAATGTTAGCAATTTGGCAGTCTTCGGCTTAAAGTGATAAATATGGCGAAGCACACAAGCATGCCTTGAAAACTCTGGTATCCACCATAATTGGATTATCAGATTTACCTTTGAAGTTTGCACATTCATTAACCACACGCTATTCACGATACTTTCACAGTATCAAAGGCACAGCCGACTGGCATTTGAAGTTTCTGTTGAGGTTTCATACACATTTTCAACTGTCCTATTGTTGGAACATATCGAAATCCACTCCAAACGAAAATATATAGGCCCCTAAAATCTATCAAAAAATCTTAATACATGTACTTATTTCATGCTTCCAAACTTGAGTTTGCATTAAAAAAGAGTTAGTAATATTTGGTTTTAAATAAAAAAAAATACCCTTAACCCTATTCCAACTGGGGGGGGGGGGGGGTCAAATTGACCCCCCCCCCCTCGACATTTCACGCCACGATTCCGCAATGCGCAAAGATTTTGCCGCGTCGTTTCATGACTTTTTTCATTGAAGTCTCCCGCATATTTTGAGACCAAATTTGCGACGTCCGGGTACACTGTTCTGAAGTTACGTAATGTTTTGCATATATGCATGTTAACCCCAAAACGGCTCAAATTCATGATATCGTGTGCAAATCCAATGCAAATTGTGTTTGTTTTTTTTAAACTGATATAAATTAGATTATTTCAACTTTAAACCATTGAAATTAATCAATTCTAATGTAGATAAGCTTGAAAAAGTGCTTGCAACAAATTTTGGCCAAAAAAAATAGAAAACAAAAGGTCGAAAAAATTATAAAATACATAAGAAATTAACAAAACAACAGAAATCAAAAGAAATTGATTTTGATTTCGCTATTTTCTTACAAGAAAATTGTTCAGTGTGTCTTGAGGAACTCTGACACAAAAATTTAGGGATCCTTCAGTCATTTTAATGGAATTATAGATGAAAATATGATTTCATGCATTAATTTGCATAATTAATTTACTTAAAATAGAAAGCCAATATTTTTCTTTTGTATGACCATGTAATCTTGTAGTTGACATCCGGCTCTATCTTCAGGCAAAATTTTGCGGTGAACCCGCGATCGGCGGTCGAGATCTGAAGTGGGGGGGGGTCAAATTGACCCCCCCCCCCCCCCCCCCCCCCCCCCCCCCCAGTAAAAACTTGGTCTCAAATAGCCCAGTTAGAATAGGGTTAAAGCTCAAATTGGTAAAAAAATTATTAAACTTTAAGGCCTACTGAAAACGACACCCATTGCAATATTTCTGTGGAATAAGTGAGGTAGGGTCACATGTTTTGATTAAACGCCATACATAAAGAAGTGTAAAGATTATACTGACTGAGTTGTATGAACTGTGGGCTGACGGAGTGAAGCCTGGACTGGGGGCTGGGCTGCATCGGGGAGGGTCTACTGGCTGCTCCTGCTCCTGCTCCTCCTACTGCTCCTGGGAGTCAAACATACAAGTGGTGGGTATTGATGGATAGATGGATGGAAGGATGGAAGGATGGATGCAAAACTTGGCAATAATATCACATTCACACACAAGACTGTCCTCAACAGTGAGAAGTACTTATTTTAAATACCCTTTTTGGATTTTTTTCTCTCAAAAGTCCTCCACTGTGTGATTGATATTATAACCCGTTGAAGAAAAGCCCCAAATATACCCGGGCAGGTGTCTATGGGAAACAAATGTTACAGCAAATTCAGCTTGTCCTCAATGGGCACTTTGGCACTTGCCACATGAACTGTCCATTGTGGTATTTTCAGCCAAGGTGGCTAGAGTTGAAGCCTATCATGACGTCAGAGCTACACTTTCACCTCATGCAGTCTTTATTCTGAGAAGACGGATCAATGCAAAGACCTACTTGATCACCAACTATAGAGCAAGACATTTTGCGGCATGAAATCTTCATGAATTGGAGCAGGCAGCCTTTTTGGCAGCATGAAATTTTTGCAAACTGCCACTGGCATTCAATACACATAGTGTAGACACGAACTTTCATGTGCATTTTCATTTCGCGAATCTTGGCTCTTGTGATATTCACGAACTTAAAACGCATGAGAACATTTCAGGTTTTACAGTACTCATTTACAACAACAAATCATTGTCACTTCAATCCATTCAAAAACATTTAAATCAGTACTGTGACTGACTTTTTCACCTCTAAAAAAAAGGACTACTTGATCTTGATGATGGCATGGGGCATGCTAGAGGCAGTTCACATGCTTCATGATCAGATTTGACAATAATCATCCTTAGAATAGAGAATGTAATTACTCAAAAGGTACCTGGGATCCTGATGAGGTTTTGGGGCAGGGACTACAGAGGGGCAGAACAATGCAGATTTTAATCATCTCTTCATCCAGTACTACAGGTAAACTGTACTACATATACATCTTTGTATAGATAAAGAATGACAATTGTTTGTGGAGATACTAAATGGGATTGAAGAGGTGGGTCATTCCTCTTCAGTAACTGGTACAGTGAAATCTGTCTCTAGCGACTGCTGTCTATAGCGGCCGCCTGCCATACACGACTATCACAATTCTCCCCAAGAGAAAAGTCATGTTAACCCGTTGAGGACGTGCTAATATTTACATAACATGCATTTCCCATAGACACCTGCCCGAGTATACTTAGGACTCGTCCTCAACGGGTTAACGACCCTGTCTACAGCAGCCACTTGGGGTTTTTTTTTTTGTCTCCCCTGGATGGCCACTAAAAACTGGTTTGACTGTATTCAAATTCTTGCTGAGGCACCATAAAGAGAAGTAGTCTTATTGTTAGAAATCCTATTGAAATCTGAAGAAATTCCTGAATTCTTGTCAGATTCCACTGTGAATAATTGCAAATGTCTAAATGGACTTGAATGAAACTGCTGGATTCAAACTTGATTACTATCCGTCTGGGGAATTTTCCTTTAAAAGCACAACACTTTATTGTAAAAGTAGTCGTCCAGTAGTTGATGCCTTGATTCCAGGGAATCAGAAACACGCGAAACTCATCTTACTCGGCCGAGCGTGAAAAATAAGTTGTGCAAAAATATAGACTTTTACAGTACCTCTTCCGTCACTCTGATCGCCGTGATGGGAGGGTCGTGTCCTCTCCTCCTTCTCGTCCTCCTCTTCATCCTCCTCTTCATTGTCACTGGAGCTGCTCTCACTGCTACTACTGCTGCTATCGTCGTCGTCGCTGTCGCTGTGAGACATGTAGTTGTCCGACGACTCGTCGCCCTTGTCCGCCTCGGCGACGCTGGGCACGCTCCCCGGGGCGGGGGAGGGCTGTGATGTGGCGAGAGGAGACGGCTGCGGGGCAGGTGACCTTTCAACTGGGAAGGGGGTCAAGTAAGGTCAATTCATTGTATATTGATATCAAATTAGAGCCTGTTTCTGGACTTATGTAGTACAATGACATCACATGTAAATCTTTACCCTCTGAATGAGTTTTAGGGTCTGGTGCTCCCTGTATTCAGCAATTAGAATTTTCACCTTAAAATTACCCTTCATGGGTCAATCATCCTGTAATAATTTTTTTTTCAAACAATCTTATTTGTATAGGCAGAATTTGAACACCCAGTACCACACATGGGGATCAAAACGTAAAATATCACTCTCCTTTGTAAATTTATCAGTATTGAGACAATGCTGGTAAAAATTCTATTTAATGCTTCACTAAAAACAGTGAAATTCCACTACCGCAGTCTACACGCATGTGGCCAAGTTGTTGTCATTGTCTTAATCAGTTACTTCAGAAGGGTACCTGGGATCAATGTTTCCAGAGTGCACCCTTACAGTATATCAACAAAATTATCGACACCAGATCATTTAGATTAACTTGTTAAAAGTGTTTCGGCAAAAATCATGCATTTAAAAAAAATACATATTGAGTGGAAAAAATTGGAGGAAAAAGAGAAGACTATTGTTTATAGAAAATCCACTTGAAACAGTGTTCTCTGTGTGACAAGTTTATCTAAATCATGGGTTTGTGGCTGATTGCCAATCTGCTCGTCAACAGTGAACACACACTGCAGGAGCATCACCAATATGAAGATATCAAGAGACTGACCTTTGACCTCTAGAGGAGCAGCGGGTGAGTGTGTTGGAGTGATAGTCTCTTTTTTCTTGGAAGATGACCTCGGGTTTGGTGAACTCTTGGATGAGCTGTGCAGGGGTCTTGAAGGTGGCAGTTTGGCCTTGCTGGTTCCCTCTTGCCTTCATTGAGAATTGGGGAAAACACATCAACAAAATACACATGTGGGGATGGTCAGGTGGATTTGAGTATAGCTTTTCGTAATGCCTAATGCCTGCAATGAGCACAAAGAAAACATTACCCGGTGTAGACACACACACAAACACACACAATTGTCGGGATTGTTATCTGAATTCATAGCAGCCAATGGGCATAGGAGAGAAAAACACAATACAAAAATTCACATATGACAAAGTCATTTAGATTTTCAATAGCAAGCACAGAGAAAATATTACACAAAAACAGTTGATAATATGTGGAATGTGTACAGTATGAACATGAATTAACATTGCCCATTCAGTGTATTGGTATTTCACACTAATAATATTCAGTGAATTTTCTTTGCTTTATATACTGTGTACCAGGAAGCTGTGAGAACTGATGCTCTTCACTAAAAAAAATGAATATATTGCATGGTCTTTTAAAACCCACACAAAATCAGTTTAAAGAGGCATTTTGCTATTTAACTAGCACTTCTGACCAGCAAGTTGCACAAACATAAAGCTAAGTTATTCACAAAGCAATACAATATAAATGCATAGTCACTACACTTCAGTCTCCATTGACAGCCAAGCATAATATGCTTCAGTGACAATAGAGACAATTACAATAGCTGATCTAGAATCTATTTCCACTATGGTGACAGAAACAAAAGAGTTTCAACAATCTCCTGCACAGAAATGTCTAAAGGCTTCTTTTACTCCATTTGTTATTCTCTTGGTCTGTCCACACCATGCTTAACTATGAGTGGGGATCCCCGCAGCTCACTGATAGAGCACCTACCATGAGATATCTCATGGATAGCTATCTTCGAGTTAACTTCAAGTTAGCTATCAATGAGTGTGTCTATATATATATGGTGCTTAACTACGAACTTATCCTTAAAGATAGTTATCCTTGCAATTAGGGATGACCGTCTGAACATAACTATAGACTGAAGAAGGAAAAAGTCAATGCATATCATCTGAGCAATTCCAAATATTGTATATATATGCCATATATTTCGCAAGTCTAAATTTTCGCGAATCGGGAATTCCCGACGATTTCGCGGGTGGTTAAATTCGCGATCGTGGAGTCCTGTACTGAACGGAGAAATGTACATGCGTATGTCACATTCACATAGGGATCAGATTCAATATTTTCGCGTGTCTTTAATTTCGCGAATAGCACCCAATTCGCGAAATTCGCCAGAATAAAAACCTTGCGAAATATTCGCCGTATACAGTAAACAAATTATATCTGACACTGTTACCCGCTCCATCACATCACAAACGCTATGATTATACAGTGATGAGACATTTCCACCATCCACTTTAAAATTGCATGTAACAAATCCATCATTTTTAAAACATAGATTCTCTTCCTGGCCAAAATTCAGATGGAGCTAACTGCATACAGTGCACTCCCGTTATAACTAACACAGTTATAACAAATTTTTTTGTTACAACACAGGAGTAAAGTTAGGTCCCAAATCTACCATTCATATATCTTTATATACTTTTATTAATTTGGTTTCAACCCTAATCCCACCGGGTTTTTTGAGGGACTTGAAACTACGGGGGGGGGGGGGGGGGGGGAGGCCTTTTTGGCCCCCCCCCCCCCCCCCCCCCCTTCAGGTCTCGGTCGTGGATCGCGCTATCCTCGCAAAAATTTGCACTAAGGTAGAGGCCAATGTAATCTACAAGACTGTATAGTTAGACTTTTCAAATGTTAATTCATTTATTTTATATTGATTAATTTATGCTAATTTATGCAAAAAAAAATTGCCTATAAATCAAAAAATAAAGCTCCAAGACTTCTAATTTTTGGTGAACATATTCTTTTCAATATCCTCAACAATAATATTGAAGCAAAAATTCGGCTTCATAATTATTTATGTATTTTATTGTTTATTGAATTTCGTATGTGTTTCGTTGTTTTTTACTTTTTGTTTTTGTTGTTTTTTCGTCAAAATTTGTCGCAGAAACTTTTAAAAGCATAATCAGGCTAAAATAAATCCTTATCAGCCATTGAAAGTAAAAATATTCATTTTTATATGAATTAATTGCAAAAACACAATTTACATTGGATTTGTACACAAAATCATGTTTTTGAGCAATTTTAGGGTTGACGAATTGTTTTCAAAGGGGCGTGGCTTCAAAACGGTATGCCCGAGAGGGACAAATTGGTCTCACAAGATGCGCGATACTTGAAAGAAAAAAGTCATAAAATGTTGTGGTGAGAGCATCACGCGTTGCGGAATAATCATGCGAAACGTCGAGGGGGGGCCAAAAGTGCCCCCCCGGTGGGAACAGGGTTAAGGAAATTTCGATACAACAAAAGAATATTGCCGGTCCCGAGGACTCTGTTATGACATGAGTTGCCTGTAGGGGGTTGCCAGCCTCTCTGCTGCATTGCTAAATAGTGAGTCACAAACATACCTCTGCCTCTTAACTTGGATGTTACAGCTGAGGCGTTCCAGTGTGAACTCCCCGGTGCGGTGGTCAAAGATGAGCACGCATTCCTTCTGGTACGGCTTCTTTGACCCGCCGAACACAGTGCTCTCTGGTCCCTTATTCTGAAATGAAAAACGAAAATGCTTGATTGTTGACCGGTATAGAGTAGTCACATGGCATAAAAATTTGACACTCTGAAACCAAGTGTTGAGGTGATATTTTATGACTTTTGGTGGTGTAATCATTGTGTACTAGTCTTTAAATAAGGTTGTGAGTTTCACACAGGCATGCCTCACTCAGTTAACTAGGATATGGCACACATGTTGATCCGGCTACATAAACTTGTACGGGAAGCCAGAATCTCAACTGTACAGCTGACCTAAAACACCCAGAAGTATTTAATACCAGGGATGTGCGTGATTTTTTTTTCTTTCTTTTTCTCTGGCAGAAAGCTAGTTTTGGGACTAATATATTTAACATTCTTATGATCATGTTTCAAGTGTAAGACTGTGATTGTGCAGTATGAGTGAAAGTCTTGAAGAGGACATCTCCTCAAGTTTATACAATGTATAATCATACTTGCCAACTATACTGTTTGGACAGAAGACAACTGCCCAGCTTAGACAACTTACAGATTTTAGCTGGCTACCGATTTTTAACCCTAATACACTTGACTTTGTAGCAAACAAAATGAAAATTGCACTGCCCCTTCCCTGTGCACTGATTCTCTCGAAAACAGTTGGAATATTATGTCCATGCACCAAATTGTATATTTTGAGGTTGAAAAACAACAACAAAAAATCCCCCACTAGGGCTCGGTCGCTTCACTCCCTCACAAATCTACCCTTTTAGCATTTCAAAGTGTTGGCAACTATGAATAATTCTTATGCCTTTAGTCAAATTATGTCACTGTGACAAAATACTGTTATTCAAGGTGCCAATGAGCAACAAGCCAAACAGGCCACTGAATGTGCCATTTTTTTTTTTTTCAACAAAGCACTTTATGGGATACGCACACAGTATACCCTATTCTTTTTACACAAGTACTAGTGCTTGGGACTGCAGAATTACCTCAATGTTTGGGAATGTTATGTTGACTTCGCTGTTCTCTCCTACGTCAAGTGCAGCCTCGCGCGAGTGATCGACTGATGCGGGCTTGAAGTCATCTGAAAAAGAAAGTGACAAAAATAACACTATGCTGGCTGAGTTTACAATTTGTCTTTAACTTGGCCAGTGAGAACAAACCAACTATTCTTAACCCATTGAGGATGGACTGATTTTGCTACAATACGCACTTCCCATAGACACATGCCCAAGTATACTCGGGACTCATCCTCAACGGGTTGAAGGGGTTATTTGTGCATGATATTTTACAGTCGTAGTGACTTCAGGTATTAAAGTCATTGCCCTATATGCATGTACTTATACATTGGGAACTGATTTCTCAAACATTTTTATAACAGTCTTCTACAGAACCATTGTCCCAAACAACAATTGTCAAACAGGAATAAGTCAATAACATTCTGGAGTACAAATTTACTTTAAGTGGGATGGAGAAGTAAAATAAGAAAAAACAACATACAGACTGGAAATAGTTTCCATAAAAGGGTCACACAAAAAGAGTACCTCGTATCTTCCAAGTTACCCTTCCCTTGAGAAAAAGAGTTGGAAAATAAAAGAACGGCAAATTACAAAGCCTTTCAATATTTAAAAGAGATATTATTTTAAAAAAGTCAACGAGAATTTCTTAACATCAAGATGCTCCACAGTTCAAGAAGAGATACTTAACTCCCAATTTCATAAAATTTGAATTTCCGTGTTTGTTCAAAGTTTCTTAGATATATATACAAAGGGACGATACATGCATACAGAACAGCTAAATTGAAGGTGTCTCTATAACTGTACTCATGACATGCTAGCAGCTACAATTTCCTCTTCTTACATCGGATGGTATGGAATCCACAGCTGTTCTCCTGTTGGAAGCTCTTGCCCAGTTTAAGCTCATGTGTGCCCGATCCAAAGATTGTAGCGGCCGGCTTGTGGCCCTTCTGACTCCCCTCTCTATCCATCGTCAGTCCAGTCCAAGCTCCCTAGATGGAAAAAAAATATTAAGCATCAAAAGTACAGCCTCGCAGCATTAGTTATCATTCATCAGGAACCACTTACTTAGGAATACACTTCATCAGGAAAGTGTACACTTGATGCAGTGTATGTGTGTTTGCTCATTCTCAGTATCTATGACCAACCTCACAATGAGTTGAAACAGAGAGGAAATGGTTACTATAAATGCAAAATAGGCATTTTGAAAACATTGCAAGAGATATTATGCTTCATCTGGTTTTTAAATGCGTAAGTTTTTGTGATCTATTCTTGCATCATGAAATGCAAGCAGATCACCACTGAAGACAGTGTTGCTTTGTAGTGCCAATCCTTGTAGAAGATGTGACTTAAAGGACAAGTTCACCTTCATAAACATAAGGATTGAGAGAATGTAGCAATATTAGTAGAACACATCATTGAAAGTTTGAGGAAAATCAGACAATCCGTTCAAAAGTTATGAATTTTTGAAGTTTTTGTGCAGTACCCGCTGGATGAGAAGACTACTGCAGTGTATGAATAACTTAGATGTCACATGCGAACAACAATATAAGGAAAACATAAAGAGACTTTCACAAAATTCCATCTTTTGAAAAAAGTACACATTCCCCTGACTTGTTACCGACAAATGTTATGGGTAATATTATTCCCCCTGCCTTCAGAAAGAGGCAAGTCAAGTGCTCTTTTATTATGTGAAAAAAGTGAAAATATGTTGAATTTTCTTTTACATTTTCTTTATACTGTTGTACGCATATGACTCACAAGCTGTAGTAGTCTCCTCATCCAGCGGTTCCAACACAAAAATTTAAAAAATTCATAACTTCTGCATCGATTGTCCAATTTTCCTCAAACTTTCACTGATGTGTTCTACTAATATTGTTGCATTTTCTCAATCCTTATGTTTATGAAGGTGAACTTGTCCTTTAATGTCTTTCAAACTCATATAATTATCTATGCTTCAGAAAGACTTAATATCATTAATTCAGCCAACTTTTGTTGATCATATTTTCATTGAATTCCTTGTAGAGGCTGCCATAAAACATATCAATCATCAGGTATATTGTAATGTCTGCCTACAATGTACATGATACTGAAAGAAAAGTAATAATCTCATGAAGTTTCATGTAATCATTATTTAATATGGAACATCTCCAAGACTGCAAGAATTTTTTGTTGTTGTTGAATACTATAACACTAGTTTTCTTGAATGTAACCAAAGATCGATATTACAATACAAGTCTAGACCTAATTCATATGGAGTAACGTTAGGGCCCTTGCACACGAGGAAACAAATAATTGTTACCCTTGGCCTTAGAATCACATTCCCTATCAAATTGAAAATATTTTGTGCCCCAAGTCTTTCATGATTTTCCAAGAGGCATCCAATCAATTTGTTCAATCTCATTTTTGCTCAAATATACGTTCTCTCCATCCTTCTTATACATTCTTATAATAATATAGTTATATTTTTCTTATATTGTTATATTTTTCTCAAGCTGTGTGTGACTTATCTTTTTCTAATCGAGCCACACAAGCCGATCCGATGGCGATGAAAATGATTTTCTCCGCCATACATAACGCATTGCGTTGCTTGGTATTATTATGGTATCACTATACACAGTGAGTGTTTATCACTTCAAACAACATCAGACATTGGAATCAAGTCAGACAGAGAGAGTTGTCCGATTTAACGTTAGAGTGGCAATATGGTTAGATCTAACACTAACAGTAACACTCTAACAGTTAACGTTACGGTTTACAGTCAGTAAACGGCAGAATGTTGCTGATCACAGATACTTACACTTGATTCTGATAAGTCAGTGCAGTGCAGTGCGTTGATCTTCAACTATCTATGAAGGGGATGCACTTCTAACGTTTACAGAAGAAAAAGAAGAAGAATCAACTTCCTGTAGAACACACACGACCGTGACATGCATGCCGTTGCGCGTACCAGAACTTCTCTAACGTTAGCTCTAGCTCTCTGGACTGTAGCTGTAACGTTATGTGTTGGAAGTCGATCGCGATGTTTTCCCGTGTATATCCGCTTGTTGTGTTAACGCAAAATGTAACATATGGGACTGTAAAATTCAACTGCGCATGAAGATATTGCTTACTACTACACTCGAACTCGTTTAACCTACGCGTAGAAAACACATTCCCGACGGAAATGATTCATGAAATGCGTATTATGCACAAATATCAGTGAAAAATTAGGTTGTAGACATTAACAGAAAAGGAAAAAAAAAATTTGCTCCGCCCGATAAGGGACTTGAACCCTTGGCCCTCAGATTAAAAGTCTGATGCTCTACCGACTGAGCTAACCGGGCTGCGGCTACGCGGCGAGGGGCTTTTGTGGTATATGAAGGCAAAACAAAATCCTATGACATGCAGCCGTTATTGAGAATATTATGTACAAGATAGTATGTTGTGTCTTCTGTTTGCGCAATCATACCTAAATTACTTTAAAAATATACCAGTACAAATGTATCATAAAGTAATAATATTTGTGCAGAATTGTAGTGTAGTACACGGTTAACATGTAGCCATAAATTCTAGCCTTTTGCTTGCAAGATTTGGGGGATATGAACTGACGAAAGGAGCAAATTAACAGTGAGCAAAGGGGTAAAAATAGGCCTTTTTGAAGTCGCGTTTATTTTTTAGGCAGCAGCTTTTGGGTTATATTGGATTATCATTAGAAGGGATGACTTTGTTTAATGCAAAGATGTTACCCTTGTTTACGATGTTTATGAGTAATTATTATAATACTAACGCTAAATTTAATATTTTGATTGATAAACACGTCTAACGTTAGGCTTTTAATAAAATTCCCACACAGACGCACAGACAAGCGCATGTATGCATAATTCTCTCCCGCCCTCCCGTCCCCTTCTCGATTCAATGTTATGTAGGCCTGAATGAATTACATATCAGATTATATTTCTTTCAGTTATATTATTATTATTTTTATTGATTTATTCATTGAAGCTCATTCTCTTCCGCTTGTTTGTTCTATCACATATATGAGGGCACTGGTTTCTTTTCAAATAGAGTCATATAAAATGTTCTCTGGATACCGACGATCGAATACGAGGACAGATCGACGTATATACCTCTTCCATTTATTTCCTCTAATTCCTTTTCTTTCTCCAGTCTTCCCTGCTCCTCTTTTCTTCGTTGTCAAGTAACTGCGTATGTGCATTTTTCTTCATTTCTGTTAGGTTTTGCTGTTGTTGTTGTTGTTGTTGTTGTTGTTGTTGTTGTTGTTGTTGTTGTTGTTGTTGTTGTTGTTGTTGTTGACTGCGTGTATATGTCTTCTCTCTTGGTCACATGCATTTTCCTTGTATGCCGGGCGGCCAAATTAGTGCCTGTGCCATAATATTGCTTGGTTACAATATTTTATATGCATTCTAAACAATTAAGTATTGTTGATATAGCATAATAATGCTTTTATTATCAGTAACCAATGATGAAGGTACAATGGTATATAAATATAATTTCAATACTGTATATAGATATATTTTGGTGTTGCTGTTGTTTTCATCCTAGTGTTCCACGTCATGTTCATCAAGCTTGTTTTATTTTGTTTGTTTTTTTTAGTGAGACACTCTTTTCCATTGTTATGATTACTAGCTTCTATTTTTGTTACCATGACAAAGTGTGCATTGTTCCTTTTTTTGTTATAATATCATTCGTGTATACATTTTATATTGTGTTAATTCAATGAACACTGTCCCTTTCGATTGGATGAAAGTCAAATTGACACCATGTACCGCTTTGTATCATGTTTCTTAATGGAAACAAAATAAACTATTGAGATTGAAATAGATGATATAAAATGAAAATAACTCGGCCATCCTGACTCTTAACTCACCAACTGAGGTTTTGCTTTCACTAGCCTCGGACGCCAACCCGCAAGACTAGTAGACTCGCTCACCAGCTGAAATCTACACTGTGTGTGCAATATTATAATAAACCTTACTGAATTGTACTAAACAACTCTAGATCATAAGTAACAATAACAGTGAGTAAAACTATTTCAGCATGTAATATCAATATCACTCAGTCCCTCTCCATGTCATAATTATTCATCCATCAAAATGATCTAAATTACTTATTAATCCATCAACGTTATTTTATGCATGTGACTACAACCATAATTCTCATAACATTGTATTTGCATGTGATAAACTCAAGACAGATATGGCTGCCTGTTATGCTCCAAATCACAAAAAGTGATACATTGTAGCATATGATTATCTCTTAACCATACTGTTTTATCAAAATATCTTATCATTTTTCCATGTGTTTACCATACATACACAAATCTCAGGCTTAATGGTACATTGTATAAACACCATGAACACTCGTTATGTTTCTGTGATCTGCGTATGTCTGGGAACTCCAAAACTATATTCCACAAAAAGAAAAGTCAGTCATATTATAGATAACACCTCTTCAACACTGATCAACTACAATAATCATAATAATCCCAAACATTACCATACTTATTAATCAAACCATAACTGTCGTTTAAAGATGCACAACATTCTGATACATTGTATACCTTCACTCCTCCAGAGCTGTAATCCGTGTTAATTGACCAAAAGATCGGCTGTGCTGGTCGTTGGGGATGACTCGCGTATGAGAGTAAAAAATATATATATACATGTATGTATATATCAAAACGAATCCTCCGTAGGACAGACACATTTTTCTGTCTATATTCCATATTTCACCCTCTATTTTGGCACCAGACTTTGGTTTACTCACGAAACAGAACCCTGCAAATGGTATACTAATGCGTTCATAATTTAATTCAATTCAACTTAATTCAATTCAATTCAATTCAATTCAATTCAATTCATTCAATTTCATTCCTCTTTCCAACAAAACATAACTACACAGAATATATCAGAAATTACATCGCAGGCATGTACATTCAACATATTAAACTGTGCAAAGGATAAATTATAGTTGACAAATTATAAAAATAAACATGCATATACCGGCAAAATACGAAGTTATGTTTAGAGAAAAAAAAAAGAATTGAGAGGTCAAGTAAAAAGCATGCTTGCATATTGTGAACCACTAAAAAAATCTTATGAAAATACTAATTTATAAATACTTAAAGGGGTTCTATAGTTTTGTTTGACGCCTAACTTCAGGTTTCTAGCATTTTCAGTGAGATATTGAGAAACTGTTGAGAAACACCTGAGACAGCATGTAATTCCTTGAGGGATTCAACGTTTAGTTGAAGAAAAAATTGGTTTTGAGACGCTGAGATATCAAAAACAGAGCAATCCTAATAAAAAGGGGACCCATCTTCTATTAGGACCGCTTTGTTATACTTTGTTTTCGGATATCTCAGCCATGTTAAAACCAATTTTCATCGAATAAACTTTGAATTCAACTTAGAATTGTGCATGCTTTTCATCATTAATAATACTAGTGGTAACTTCTATAACTATAAAATATCTCGCAAAAAGTTAAAAATTGAATTCTCACCTCAACTAATACTATACCATCCCTTTAACATAAAAATAATTCATAGCCGAGGATCCGACGACGGAACAATAGACAGGAGAAACACAAGAGGACACGATTTGACTAAAGGGTATGCCATTGAAAGGAATGAGGCACAACAGAACAAATGGAAAGAAGGGAAAGGAAAGGGGGAAAGAAAGACGGAGAATGCCGGCTACACGCTGAACACTGAACTCTAAAATCCCATAAGAATAAAACCCACTGACTGTGTCCAATTTTGGAACGGAAGAGAGATGGTGCTTCGGGCAGCTGATGGCTGCTGCACGCTGCAGCTGAGCAAGGATTGTGCAAATATGAAATAAGATGTTGTATATGAAAAGACACAATGATGAATTCAACGATTGATGATGAACCCTGAGGTTGTTAAGACCAGTTAACTATTGAATAATGAATACTTCAGTGGGAATTTGACAGAAAGAATTTCAACTTGCGCTTAAAAGAATACGAGGATGGATATTGTTTTTTTATATATCACAGCTTAAAAAAATTTCAAAAGCTAGGGCCGTTGTATATGAATGTATTCTGAGCCAATAAAGTTCTCAAAAGGGGAAATTGAAACTCATTAGATTCCATATTGGGATACTATGAAAAGATTGGTATCTTGGGAATATTGAAATGAGAATGAGAAGTGCATTTGCATTATAATTAAACACAAACTGATCCAGTTGAAAGAAAAATAAATCTTTGATTATTAAAATCTTATGTTTGATAAAATCAATAATGGATCTCAAATAATACTCAGTGCCTTTTTGTAACAACAGTAGTTTAACAACAGCAGTTTATCTGATAAAGTTCCCATGCTAAAACTCAAAAGTCCGTAATCAAGATAAGTGAAAAATACAATGTGAAGACAATGGAAAGTGAATGGTACAAATATTACATGAAATTATTTCACTTATGTTAATGATCACATAATGAGGCCTCCACGAAAGTTCATGTGAGATACACGTTCTAAAACTGAGAGTAATCAAAAATGATATCTCTGTGTAAAAGCTTCTACAGAATTGCTAGAAAGCATATTCTCAGTTTTCTGAAGACCGGGTCTCTGTGTAAAAGCTTCTACAGAATTGCTAGAAAGCATATTCTCAGTTTTCTGAAGACCGGGTCTGAAGATTATACGTGATGATTTATTTGCTCCCATCCATATGCGCCACTGGGTCACTTTTTTTCTTTAATTCGGAATTTACAGTGTATGCGTACGAGAGTAATTAGGTTTTGGTAGGAAAAGAAAATATTTGAATCATCACCAAAAAGTATAAATGAGAGTACTGGTATGTCAGATGTCTAATAAACACAAACAGCATCACACATATAGTGATACAATACAAATACTATAGCAATACAACCATTTACAACCGCAAAGAGAACCGTCGACCGTCATCTTTGACAGAAAAATCCGTCTGTCCGTCCGGAGGAGGTGTTTTTTTAGTCATTTTTTTTTCTACTTTCACGGCTCTCCTCCGTATGAAAGGGTATTCCGTGAAGCCAAACGATCTTGCACTATTGCAGTCAACCCCACTGATTGGAACCCAATGTTTGTGTATAACTACAACTGAGTCTGAAAGAATAGACTAACCCAAACTTAGCATAGGGTGGTGATGCTCCACTGCCCGGTGAGGTATGGAAGCTCTCCACTCCATGGCCATGTGATATCAACTCTTCATCTATTATCTCTTCCACCTCCCTGGAATTCCAAACCATTTCATACAGTGTACAACACACATAAGAAAAGTTAACCTGTACAGTAGAGTATGAGTACATTAAATACAATACTCAACACAAGTGAATAATACATAAAAGTTGCTCTTCATTAACCAGCTACGAAACTACGAATTTGCAGTCTGTGATTCACCACAGGGAGGTGGGGAGCCCCAACCTCCCTGGATGAACACTATAGTCATTCGGACACACCACTAACACACGATGTATTGAAACCAGTACCCACAGTCCACACTGTTTGCTAAAGTAATACACCAGACAAACTGTGATGCGACATGCCACCAAGTGCTACAAAACAATGTCAAACTTAATTATGACGGTCGTCAAATGTGAAATTCCTTCGTTTATCTGTCCCTAGAGTCACATATCGTATATCCCAAACAGGGGTCTAGGGCAATTACCCCCTGGGCAATTACCCCGGACCCTTCCCCTGGCCCTAATCCTAATCCTAATCCTGACCCTAATCCTAACTATAAACCAAACTCCTAACCCTAACCCTAACCCTAACCCTAACCCTAACCCTAACCCTAATCTTAACTCTAACCTTACCACTTACCAGTATTTAGGCGGGGGGTAATTGCCCTCTGGGGGTAATTGCCCGGATAAACAGTTTATCAAACTTTACCAAATTATCAAACGTACCTCACTAGTCTGTCAAAACCACTTTCCAGCTAGCGCATGCAGCAATCCAAAACATCCTAAACCACCAGCGCATCTCAGAAGTGGTGGTCAAGACTGTCAAACCAGAGGGCTAGTTTGTCTGGCCACTTCACCTCAGTAGGGATGCGATATCAATCCAAAAACTATTACTTAGACAGTCACTGTCATAGCCAACTTTATACACAATCAGTTGCCATTTACATTGTATGTCAATAATTATTAGAGCATACTCTCAGTAACAATTACCAAGCATACACTTGACTACTTACTTTGTGGTGCAGTACTATGTTTTACCTTCGGTGGAAGAATATAGAGTGATTAAACTTACTGACCAGCCTCGAGCATGAATAGTGCCTACCGCTGTATTCCATATCCTTATCTCACACCCCCCCCCCCCCCCCTTCCTGCTCCCCAGGAGGTGAGACACCTCCCTGCTTTGGCCGAACCTGCATGCTTTGTTTACACTTTGGATAAACCTGTTATGGAGGAAGTGCACATTTCCACTCTCCTATTTC
Organism: Diadema antillarum; assembly: GCF_040938485.1. Taxonomy (NCBI): domain Eukaryota; kingdom Metazoa; phylum Echinodermata; class Echinoidea; order Diadematoida; family Diadematidae; genus Diadema; species Diadema antillarum. Next base: position 748,666 of record NW_027271044.1, on the reverse strand, counting down.
TATCAATTACCGAAAGATACAAAATAATGTTCATTAAAACGAAAAATATATGTATCGAAGTCACGAACATACAGACTTTGTATGCTTTGTCATGACGAACCTTCAGAGTAATGATCATAATAACGGAAGTTCTCCTCAATATAGGCGTGTAACACGAGGAGCAAGCACAGAGCAATTTCTGCTTCTGAACTTGTTTTATGTTTTGTTTGTTTTTATAATACGGACTTGATTTAACCTCGACTTATAGAAATTGTTGTCAAATCATCACCGAATTTATTTGTGGGATGGTAATGAAAGCACTGCGTGTGGAAAATAGTTTTCAGCTTTCAGAGGTTGCCGTTGACATGCTTAACTGACAATTCAGATATAGTGTATATTTTACTCGATTTTTTTTAGATCTTCATAATATCCTATAATGTAAATTTAGAAATGGCATTTGTTAATTGCCATGTAAGCTGATTTGCTTGATGGAACATACGAGCGATAAGGTGTATGTTTCATAAGATGGAATAGAGATGGCAAAGAGATTACATGTATATTCTTACACCCATCTACGAGAGATGGAAGAAGTGTTTTCTTTGAATTCTCACCATGAGAAAAGAAACACGCTTTTATAGAATTGAGAATGGCTAAAAATTATTTAAGATTTTGCAGAGGAATTTGTTCTTGACATGAAACCGCTGTTTGTTGTGAATAGAATGCATTTGCAACTCTGCAGAATTGCATTGTTCGATATCTTGTTTGTTCAGAATGTCTGTCAGCTATTATGCGCTTCTTCGTGATGAAAAACTATGTAAATGTTTGTTGAGTTATAGAGACTTCCCAGATCAGATACATCGTTAAAAAAAAAAAAAATCGCCTTGTCATTTGAGAGTGATGATGAAAGTATGGCACAATATAATAAGAGGTCGACATAATGAGTTTCTGTGAAATAATAATACGTAAATTGAAAAAAGTGTTTAGCAAAAGAGTAATGTTTCAATAGAAATAACGAATTTGGTTAAATCATTTTCAGTCGTCCACCAATACATACAGGTTAACAGTACAAACTTTTGCCCATCACATACGCATATCCCTTTAGATATTTCATTCTGATTCAGAACTGAATCAGATCGTCAAAATTTATGTGTAATGCTATTTCCGATTATGGGCAGTATACTCATGGACGTTCACCGCTCTGGACATGGTATAAAACTTCCAGGAAGAATAAAAATGGTTCCTATGGGGAAATCCTGGTATAACTGGGTTCATTATCATTAAAGCTTGAAATATACTCTTTCAGGTAAGATAAACGATTTTCAGTAATCCCTACTTTTTAAATTTGGCGCTGTTTGGTCTCAATTGCACATCGTTCAAAATTCTGACACACACACACACACACACACACACACACACACAAATATGAAGAGCTTGCTTCCAAAAGGCACTCAATCCATTAAAAATGATGGATTTAGCGCCTTTTCGAAGCTCTTCATTTACATTCATTCATTTAGGCACATTCTCTTTCACTTGTTAGTTTTATTACATACACAACAGAATCGATGAGGACAGTTTTTTTTCAAATAGAGTCGTATGTTCTCTGGATACTTTAATCTGCATGTATCAACAAATCAATGAGATTTTTCAGTGAGAAATAATCCCTTTTTACCGAGAATACATTGGCCTTCAGTTAGCGGTTACAGTTCGTTATTCCGAAGGTTCTTTACTCCGAAGGTTCGTTATTCCGAAGCTCGTTATTCCGAAGATTCGTTATTCCGAAGATTCATTAATCCGAAAATGTGATAAGGTTTGTTATTCCGAAGGTTCATTAATCCGAAAATGGAATAAAATTTCGTTATTCCGAAGGTTCGTTACTGCGAAAATGAAACCGTTGGTTGAGAATGAGAAGGGCCAAGCTCGTTATTTCGAAGGTTTGTTACGGACCCTTTTTCATTTCGGATCAACGAACCTTCGGAATAGCGAACCCTATTTCGTTTTCGGATTAACGAACCTTCGGAATAACACCACAAATGTTCGGATTAACAAACCCTTTTTCATTTTCGGATTTACGAACCTCTAGGTATAGGGAATTTGTGTGTTTCGGATTAACGAAACTTCGAAATAACGAACCTTCGGATTAACGAACAGTACCCCCAATCTGCACGTCACTATCATCAAGATAATTCATTCATCTCCGTTATTAGGTGTAAAATAAAAACTGTTCATGGTGTATACATGCAAGGACACTAAGTTGCCCACTTAGAAAGGCTTGAGCTGCCTATAGGAATTTTATCTTCAACATTGCCACTGCAATGTTTTCTGTCAGTCATAGCATATTGCACACACTGAAGAACGCAAAAAACAAACACTGCATAAATGATACGATATGGAATAATAATTGTGCACGCTTAGCGCTGCGCACAGCTGCATAGAAGAATCAGGTTTATCCAGAGAGCTGTATTAATAATCCAACTCTATGGGTTTATCACATCTCATCTGTATGTAATCCTACCAAAGACATGCGTACATCCGACTGCAACCTATATTGGCAATTTTTAAAATGCTAGGGTCACCGTACAATGATTGTAATAACAATTTAGGTACACGTGTCTTTGTGTGTGCGTGCGTGTGTGCGGGGTGGATATCATATTTTTATGTGAATATATGAATATTATATATCATTCATTCAGATTTTGTTTGCATAGAAAATGGATATACAGAGAGGAAAGGAGGATAGAAAGTTTTAGCTATACACTCTGGAGAGTGATGTGCGTGTGTGAGCTTTTCGATCTGGGTTACTATCATATAATTATGCTCATTCGAAATCAATAATAGTATTATATACCACAAGTGACGATATATCTATTTACTGTCATCGTATAGAGACTATCATCTTCATTTAGTTACTAGAGATATGCAACATATTGACGTACGATCTTTCACATAGTCCAGCAAATCGAATACGATTATCATTATTATTATACTGTTATCTGATATAGCGTCAATTGATCGCAGGTGCATAGCCATTTTACGTAAAAGGATCATCCGTCTACTAATGTGTGTGGGCTTAGGTGTATACAAGTTGTACTGTATAGTCTTCTTCGCAAATAATGGGCTTCGCGGACTCTAAAGGATAAGAATTACATCATAAAATCAAGTACACGTACCAATCAAATGTCAGTGACTTCGCTAAACAAATGGGCTATAACATTATGACGAGTACTGTTGGGTTTACATAATTATGTACATAAAAGCTGACTGAGAACAAAGATAATGCTACAATAAGATTTGCAAAGGAGATCATCTAATGGGGTATGGAGACTAATAATGATAGCATTGCAGACATCATACCTTTTGTGTTATTACATCAAGGACGACAACATTGAATTGTTATGGCATAGTGATCGAACAATTGTTATCGTTATAGATCTATAAATGCAATTTGTTGAAATTGCTTTACATGTAAAAGAATTGATATGACACAGCATAAATTCAGTGAGATGTTAAACATTATAGATGTACAGACAATAATGTTGCATTCAAATTCAAACATTACAGGACATACCTTCTTGACAAAAGATCTTAACTACATTTCAGGTATTAAAAGCGAAGTAATGAGCTTAACTGCATGACAGAACAATGAAACTTAACTACAAAATAAATGAACGAAATTATCAGTGTTGACGGAATGGTAAAGATAGCAGAGTTTAGTTGAGAATTAGTATTCTACCATCAGTGTCTACAGTGGAATGCACACACCAATAATATTGTATTTTCCCTCAATTATATACACGCTAGACAAAATATGTACAGCCGCTTGGTAGTTCCTATATAGATATACTCAAAGTGGCCTTCCAACAGGTATATTCACACTTTCATAACACCATGTTTTAATTTCAGCTCAGCAAGCTCGACAAGGTTTAACGCCGGAGTATAAGGTAACAGAAATCTTTATAATAATATGCACTTCTTTGGAGTTGAAATAAAACGCTGAATGCGTAATGTGCAAGTACACATTATCATTTACATTGAATTCACTCAATGACTTATGAAACTGGTGCTACTATTGTTTTGGATCTAAGTTAATTGTTATGATCCACTTGCATAATAAGTTGAATAGAGTTGCACTTTAAACATTTATTAATGTCTCAAATTAGGGCTTAACTAACACTTTTCATGCTGTGATAATCTCATATCGATAGGCCTATACACTGTACGTATATATATGCCTAAATAAGAATCTATTCAAGATACACATGAATTTACTTATGTGAAATAAACGACGGCAATAGCCATGGTATTGTTTTTTACAAGACAGTGTTAAAGGTGTAAAACAAAAGTGTCCTTTCGTGAGATTTTACTCTCAATTTTAATATGCTCACATAAATGAAAATGCAGGCGCCTGTATCTCTACTAAATTAAAATTGCATAAACATTAATTTTGATAACATCTGTTTTGTACGCTAAAATACAATTACGTACATTTTTTCCGGCTGTGTATATTATTGCCATGATATCAAAGCTTTTAACCAAGGTCCAAGGATAAAGAAAACGTTCTCCTTGAACTCAAAGCAGTCCTACACGGTGATACTGACTGCATGCCAGAATTAAATAATTGACCGTATTATTCGAATTTTATGCATTTCTTTATTACAAAGGTTGTTCCTGATATCAAGAAAGCGTACTTCTGAGACTTAATGCTCGACATTCATAGCAACAACGAATGTACAACAACGAGTACATAATATTAATACATACTCAAAGTATAATTGAGTATAGGCCGATAGGGACTAATGTATGGAATACACGTTTTTGTCACTCGGTCCGCACAGGAAATACGACGTCTATAGAGTACAATTATGATTGACACATCAGTCAATCGGCGTATATTGGAGACATTACACTGCCAACGAGCCTCTGGCAAGCTTTCAGGTTGTCAGAAAAAAAACAACACCAACTTTGGTTCTATAGATGTATGCATGAAATTTAAGTTGATATTAAAGCAATCCCTTATGCAACAAACACACGGTCACACGGTGTGGCTTATGTGAAAATGTCCGAATTTCAAATAGCTATCTCTCAACGACTTTGTTGGGGACCATACAGTGTGAAGTGGAAGAATTAAAATGGTACAATTTTTTTTTCATGCATCCTCCTCAAGAGTCGTAACTCGAAATAACACAGTGTTTTATACCATAAGCCTCACTCCTAATTTTTTAGGCATAAACGTATGTATTTGGAATGTATTAATCCTTAAAATGGTTGCGTAATATGAACGCCTATGAAGTCCTGCAGAAGTTTGCTGGAGATATTACCGACGTGATATGTATTATTAAATCGGCAACTCCGAATTTTACTGCATTTCTCACTTTCGAGTAAGATTGCATGAAACTTTTTAAATTAATCAGATATTAACAAACACAGTCATGCCTTCTAATTCAAGAGTGAAACGGGAACTTTGATCTCCTAAAATGTATACTGCCAACTCAAGAATCAATTAAAAATTGTAAACAATCAAAACCAACATTGAAACTAGGAGCTCAATATTGAAAATTTGTTTGTTTGTTTGTTTGTTTGTTTCGTGGGGGGTACTTTAACTTGACCTTATGAAGCAGTAAGAATAAAAGGTAACAGAAAGAAAGACTATAACACAAAGAAAAACTAATATTGAAATGCTTTACAGCATCGAAATAGAAATGATCTGATCATGTATATACTGTCTGTACACTGTATTTTGTTGGTGAGAAGTTGCTGGTTGCTTCTTTTTTTCTGAAAGAGGTCGTGATTCATGCGTTTATTTTGGTTTTAAATGCTTTCAATTAAAAAATAATAACAAACGCTTTTAGTACCTCGTACTATTTCAACTGTTTAGATTTCGTCTCGTTCTCATTCCATGATATTTGTATCATCTTGTTCCTCCATGTTATAATATATTTCCCCAAATCAATGATAATAGTAATTTGACCTAAAATTGATAATCCTCAGGTCAGTAGTATCCGCTGCTACCGATTTCTTCCTAGGTCTTATATCAACCTCCGAAGTAAGTACATATATACTCATCATTTTTTGGTTTCTCTTAATCATCCAAGTAACATTAAAAAAAACTCTTTAAGGAGGTATAGCTTTTCCTGCAGATGCCCGTAATTGGAAGCAATGATGGTGGGACTGTAAACGCAGGACACTGGGTCGTGATCCTGCAGTATTTCGACGCGATACTCTATGACAATGCTATAGTTATGACGTCGTTTATCACGATCAGTACAATATCACAAACAAACTCTTTTGAAAGAAATAAAATCACACGAAAATAATCATATAGATATGGGGAAACGAATGAACAGACATGAATGACTTGCATATAGAAAACTCGAGTGAGGTGACGATATTTGCACAGGCTGATATTCACATTTTGCAGTAAAACGCATCAATGGTCATAATAGAATCAGTATACGTCGTCCTTTGGTTATGGCGTCATTAAAACCCTACTGCACAATCATGAGTAGAAAGATAGATCTATTCTATATCTTGTCATAATCCGGTGAAGTTGTTTTCATTTGCACAGTTGGCTGACATCCACTGCAGAGGAAAGAAACTCCATCCTGTAAGAGGAGATTGTAAAAACACATGTACACACAATAAATGATGTCAATCGGCTGGGTTTTTGCTATGAGTATGTTGATATAATATAGTACAGTACACGGTGAAAGGATTGTTCCTGTACGTGTATATAGGCCTACATCGTAACGCGCGTTGTGCGTGGTGGCGTGTTTGATTTTGGTGTGGTTTGGGGGAAGGGAAATACTATACGTACCGGTAGTCGTTCTATCCCACGTGATTTAGCTTGAAACTGTGATACCAATGGACAATCTTCGTGATTTGGATGTTCCCTGATTTAAACTATGGCGTTTCTGTCGAATGTAACATAATGTGGCATAGGCCTACGTGTGGTGTCAGGCAATGTGAGATGCAGTTTTATCATGCTGTGTTCTTATGTTAATTGTCATTATAAAAACGGATCCACTTTTGACAAACATTACTTTTTAGTGGATCCTCCATTTGCTGATTGATTAATTGATTTGATTGATTGATTGATTGATTGATTGATTGAATGATTGATTGATTGATTGATTGATTGATTGATTGATTGATTATTGATTGGTTGATTGATTGCTTAATAACTTATTGATTGAATGATGTATGTATGTATGTATTTTTTATTCATATAAGCTATTTATTTCTCTATCTACCTATCTATCTATCTATCTATCTATCTATCTATCTATCTATCTATATCTATCTATCTATCTATCTATCTAGCTAGCTATCGCTAGCTAGCTAGCTAGCTATACTAGCTATTTATTCATTCATTTATTTACCTAGCTACATTGTAGCTAGCTATTATACTGAGACTCTCCGCACCAGTATGAACTGTGGACAATTTTGATTCATGTTACTTCGGTTGTGCTATCGGGAACAATAATGTCCTGATCATGAGTTACGCATGCACTTGAATGTCCCACAAAATTATATTGTAATAACAAGTTTACTTGAATTGAACTAGTATGCTGGAGCGTCGCGGAACCTGCATTAAAGGTACAAACTGTTTACCATTCGGAGTAGCGATTTTAAGAATGTTCGAGTTATTACATCAAATGCATATGTGTATAATATGTCAGTTGTATCACAAAACATCCTTCCATAAAAAAAAATATAATAAATCTTAAAATATAAGGAGATATCACTATTTTTCATAATAAACCATGACTGTGGAGGCTGTTAAGTCTAGAAACATTTCATCATAACAACACGTGCAATGGGAATATGGTAGAGTTTTGGCAAGGTTTTGTTTCGCGAGACTATAGTAAGTGTTTACTCTAAATTATTGCAACATGCATAAGGTCTCATGTATTCTTTTATCCTGTGAACTAACAAATTTGAAAACATGAATTTAAAAAGAAAATGTTGGAGGTAACGTGATATAGTATACATTGTCCAGGATGGAAATTATTAACGATTACAAGGCTGACAGTCATATTAAATCCATTAATCATATTTTATGGGAATTATTTTTATCCTGTTTGAATTACTAGTATGTGTAAATTCTATATATGCCCAATGTCATGATTATCACGCCTTCTATCATTACGCCCATGCAGGAAAAAAGTTAAATGATTTGCTTGTGCATGTGCTATTTTTGATAAGTTTTTGTTTGGGGTTTTGCTTTTTCGTTGGTGGTTTCCTGACACGATATCCGGACTTTCGGACACAAAATGTCATGTGCATCATACGAAATGCTGACTTTAAAATTGGACTTTTCAGTACTGCCATGTCACATTGATATTCTTTGTGACACCAGATTTTAAAGGTGGTGGGGCGTCGTACATGCATTGATGATCTCGTTTCATGACACAGTTTTTAGGCTTACATGCAAAAACAAAACTCAATGCAGTTTCCGCATCTGTATCTATTCATTTCTGTTATTGATACATGCATTTTAGTAATTCCTGCCACAATTGCATATCAGTTGTCAAATACAACAAATTTCCTTCTTAAAGAATTACAAACAAGACAAAATAAAAGAAAACACAACACGGGCCCTATAATTATTCAGAGAAATAATCTGTACCAAATATTTAGTTCTTTTGACGAAATCTACAAATAAGTCAGCATTACTGGCCATCAGTGTTACGTAACTCACCAAAATCAGAATGGGTAGTTCTCGCCAAAAATTCACGTTTGGGATGATCTCCACCCCTCGGGCTCCCCGAAAGAAGAACATGTAGAGCGCGCCAAAGATGAAATATGCACAAAGACCACAGATGAACCTGGATGATATAGGGAAGCAGAATCTAATATTTTAATCATTAATTGGATTGTTTTGGTTTTGCTCTTTTTCATTCGTTTACAGAACCAAGTAATATACATGTATAAAGTATGTTCACACAGCAAAAGATATAAATTGATAAGAGTGGTCAATAAGAAGGCCTCATTTAAGTCGTACCACAAATAAATGCAAGAATAACAACGAAATACTATAAATCTTTCTCTTTTTTTTTCATTCACAGGTAAGGGGTGAAAACAGAGGTTGACTTGGATGGCGGCTCAAATAAAACGATATATACAAACGACACAAACGACGAAAATGTGATTCTGGATTTTACATCACTATACCGCACACGTACTTGTTATGATGTAGGAAAATGCTAAGATATTATGCAATTATAAATCGCTTGTACGATGTGTTTGTGAGTGTTTGGGTGTTGTGTGGTTTAGATGGAATCGAACAATCGTCGCGTTCTTGAATGGGGATAATGCAGGAATCACAGGCACTGTCCCGAAATTGACCAAAGATTGGTATGTGATAAAGGAAGTGTTCAAGTTCGGCTCTGATCGTTTATTACTTCCTGCCTGTCCTGTCCTTCGCAAGGGCATCTTAACCCACAGTGTGACCACCGGTGTAGTTTCTCAGGCTCCAACAACTTCGTGACGAGAGCAAAATCTTCGAGTATTATAGTCGTTGTTTTTTCCTTCGTGTGTCCTTCGGATATAAACCACTGAATGTATAGGTGATATAGATTTATATCAGTAGTGTAGCCCGTCTATATGTCAAAAATTCGACCTTGATTTTTCCGAGAAAATGGGAAAAAATGAGAGTAATAAATATAAAAATAGTATCGCTATGTATTTTGTTGAAAATCAGGTCACGTACTTTGGAGAGGTCAGAGAGCTTATAGTAATAATGTAGCCTTGAAAATAGGGAGGAGCGGGCAAATCAGAAAGTGAGAAAAAGAAAATTATGAATGTATCGATAAATTTATAGTATTGATGCTGAGTTGATAAAAATTTGTTTTGACGGGATAAAGCCCGTAGAGCTGCTGGAGGAACGAGAGCAATGTGAGGAAGAAATGTGCGGGTACGAAGTGTACACTGATGAGCGCCGGACATATCAGACAGTGACCGACGGTCAGAGCAGACAGCGAGTGAAACAGTATATCATGACTGGACGAAGTCTACTGTGAAATGCGAGGGTACGAAGTGTACTCTGATGACCGACGGTCAGAGCAGACAGCGAGTGAAACAGTATATCATGAATGGACGACGTCTACTGTGAAATGCGAGGGTACGAAGTGTACTCTGATGATCGATTTGCATATCAGACAGGGAGTGAAACAGAATATGACATGTAGTATGGAGGCTGTGTCGATGAACATTTGTTTTGACGGGATAAAGCCATAACTGTGAGAGGTACTAGGGTAATTAAGACATGTGAGGGTACGAAGTGTACTCTGATATGGTCAGAAAACTTACAGTAAAAATATGACATTGAAGAGGACGTAGTTGTACAATAGGAGAGGAAGGAGATGTTTGATAGAAGAGGGATAATTATGCAAGAGTGAGCGAAAAATACTCTGATGAGGTCAGAAAACCGATAGTAAAAATATGTCCTCGAAGAGGAAGGAGTTGTCTGATAGAAGAGGGCTAATATGCAAGAGTGAGCGAAAAGTGCACTGCTGAGGTCAGAAAACTTATGGTAAAAATATAACCTTGAAGCTGTTAAAAATAGAGGAAAACAATGCAAAATAAGCCGATTGTGATGAGCTCTGATACATTTATAAAGAGTGAACATGAACAACATCGATCATTCTACAGGTAAAATCAGTATTGCGATCTTTGTCTTGAACGTGTAGCAGTTTGAGTTAACTGAGAAAATGGCCTCTTACAGTTATTCTGATGCCAGTGCCTATGTGAATGATGAGGGGGATGTTGTTGGTGTTTCCAAGGGACGAAATGAGGACGGTGACAGTTCGGCATCAATGGTGAGTACATTATCGTTTTTTCGATGGATATGTTTAACACAGATGATTTTAGAAAAGTTGATTGCCACAAAATTAAAATACAAATTAAGTATAGTTTATCACGTCTATCACTTAATTACAGTGCCGTAGGGACATACTGCATTATTATGAGTCTACGTTTCAAACGATCCTACGTTTTAGTTATTTCTATTCGTTTCATTGTTATTTTTGATTATGGTTTATTTTTTTGTAGAATTCCTCCACGAGTGGATATGCTGGAAAGTCAGTGACGTCACCATTTACTTTCGAGGAAGGAGCCATTCCCTTTCACTTGGGTTCAAAACGCTTTGTTGTAGTGAAAATTTATCAAGGCACTGTCTACGTGAACATTCGCGATTATTATCAAAATCATCTTGGCAAGATGTGCGCAGCTTTGAGGGGTATAAACCTTACTGTGGAGCAGTGGGAAAAGATGCGTGATGCGATGTTTCCAATTTCGCGTGCGATTAACCAGTTGCAAAAAGAGGCCAAAAAGCAACAACTACAACAACAGCAGAAAAGGAAGAGGGAGAACAGCAACTCCCATTCATATTCTCGCAGCACTTCTTGGCAAGGTCCCGATTATTATCATTAATGGTCTAACAGAACTCGCGCTTCTATTTTTTACCCACCCCCTATAGATGAATATCCACTATGACTACTTCTACTGCTAATAATAATAATAATAATAATAATAATTTTTTCGATAGGTCAAAGCTGAACTTACCCACCACAAGGAAATGAGAAGCATAAAACCATTGCCCGCTGCCAAACACGTGTCGGTAGATGAGATTCGGGAGATGGTGACATCGAAGAGGGCCAGTGAGACGAGCGGAAAGGACGAGAAGGAGATGGAAGCAGATCAGGACGGCGAGAAAAGGAGGGAGAGATCAAACCTGATTGATATTCCCAATGATATCCACTGCATCACCCGTACGACCTATGCCGGACCGTTCATCACAGCCACCAAAGTGATCATGAAAAAGATCAACGAACTTGTACTGGAGAAATGCTACGGTTGTCAAACGAATCATCCTAGTCAGAAACACCACGAGTGTCTGTGGTTAGACTGGGAAGCGAAGATAGACACATACATGGATTCAGCAATATCGCAACTGACGGAGTCGGAGTTCATAGAGAACTTGGACGCCGTGTACGACATGGACAATTTGTGGGAGGATGAACGTTTGATAGTCCTGTGCGAGGCTGTGGAGTTTTATCACTTTTACTTGCGTACACCAGAGGTGGTGGAAGAACTATCGCAATACATAAAGTTACACTGCTAGTCACTTTTGGCACGAGTGTATGATAATGTTACATTATCGCGATGCACTATGCATTGAATAACAACAATAATTCAATTGCCTATCTGATCTGTCAATAACGCATTAAAAATTGAAGCCGAGCAATCCAATTGGGATCGAATATGAAGAAGAACTACAGTTTCGACGTGTCATACTGTTGGTATTTTCTCGTCACATGAAAGGTTGAAAGAAAGAGAGAGAGGAGGGGAAGTAGAGAATGATATTTTGTCTTTCGTTAAAAATTGCACATATATATATATATATATGTATTGTTTGCCTGTACGAGTGTTCGGTGTGATACGTTCAACTAATTATCCAAACGGGATCTTGTGTGAGAACCTATTACACACACACACACACACACACACACACACACACACACACAAATAATGATTGATAGAGAGAGAGAGAGAGAGAGATAGGAGGGGAGGAACAGAGATGAGTTTTCGTGGTACGTTAGAAATTACACTGTATATTATATATATATATATATATATATATATATATATATATATTACTTGCATGTACGAGTGTTCAGTGTGATTTGTTTAATTAATTATCCAAAAGGGATCTTGTGGACATGCCATCCCATTACACACACACACACACACACACATACACGCAACCCTGAAAAATTATAAAGTACGATAGCCCAGGGACATCGCCCTTTGCTCCTTCGAAAATACAAAGTTCAAACGTCTCAGAGTGCACAAACAAGTTTTAAAAATAAGGGTATTACAGTAAGGTGACCGGCGGATGTCTCTTTGTCTTTCTTGAAAAACACAGCCCTAAAAAAAAAAAAAATTATAAAGTACGATAGCCCATGGACATCGTCCTTTGCTTCTTCGAAATACGAAATTCAATCGTCTCAGAGTGAACAAACAAGTTTTAAAAATAAGGGTACTACAGTAAGGTGACCGGCGGATGTCTTTATGTTTTTCTTGAAAAAAAAAAAATCTAAAGTACATTAGCCCATGGATAGCGTCCTTTGTTTCTTCGTCGAAATACAGAGTTCATACGTCTCAGATTGAACAAACAAGTTTTAAAAATAAGTGTACTATAGTAAGATGATCGGTGGACGTTCCTTTTCCTTTTTTAAAACAGTCCTTAAAAAAAAAAAGTTTACGCAATATGATGTAAGAAGCTAGTACCATAATCACTGTACATAAAGCCCCTTGCTCTGACCAGTATAAATATAACTTGCGAGAACTGGAGTACAACCGTTCGAAAAAAAAAATGGACAGTCAAAGCAGTGACGGAGCTGTTGCTGGCTGAAGCCAGACCATATCCCCGCGGGGACTATGGCTTTTTCCTTACCCCCGGGAGTCCAAATACCAATGTTCCAAGGACTGCCCCGCAATGGGGATGGTGACATCATCATCCCCTTAGAGCTGCTAATGTCAGTTCAAACGCCAGATGAAGAAGATTACATTTGGTAACTCTTCTTCTTCATCACACACCACGTGAGTATACCCTTACCTGTGTTTTTTTTTTCCTAGAACCGTGCACTATTTTTGTACCTTGCATGTTCACTCGAATATAAATTGACAGTCCGTGTTCTGACGTATCATCATTATCATTCTAGCAGCATGGATTCCAATACATTTAACGAGAGACTGACAATATGCAATTCGCTTGACGATTTGAATGCATTGTTAATGGAATATGAACAGTACCAGGGTAAGTGTCATACGTTCATTCATCCCTACAAGAAATGTATGGTTTCTTGCGTGTTTGTGTCTGTGTCTTTGTGTTTTGCCAGTCATTCTCTATTTTCTTTTTTATCTTTGTTTTTTCCTTCTTTTTTACCTTCACATATAGACCAACGTCTGCCACCAACACCACCACCACCATCACCATCACAACTCACATCACCCCTAGCGACCGAAGCCGGCCCCCGGACCAGCCAAACACATTTTCCACCGCTTTCCACCGAACCACCACTACCTGACATCTCTGCTGCTCCTGCCCAGCAAGGCGGCACCAACACCACCGCGGAGGAGGAGGAAAAGGAGGAGGAGGAGCAGGAGGAGCAGCAGGAGGAGAAGGAGGAGGAGGAGGAGGAAGCAGATACACCCAGCACTTCTCACGAGTCGCCATCTCCCTCATACTTTCTTCGACGAGTGAGTCAAAGAACCAATAAGAAATTTAAAGCCAATGTTGTTGATTACACCGTCTCTTTTCCTACTCATAACGAACTGACGCCACTGATAGATGCCTTGCCGCGTGCCAGTAGTTTGTTTCAACGTATAGTAGATGATATGATAAGAGATGCTCGTGATCACGACATGATTCGACTCGTTTTTAATACTCCCAAGTTAGACAAGCCCGTAAGTCTTCCTTTTGTGAGAAAAGATCAGCTAAGTCACGATGTGTTCATGCAAAAGTTAGAGGCAACCTTACAGTCCCACGAAGAAATAACCTTGGACGAAACGGTAGCTTTCAACGTGATACATATGGAAATGCCAGTAGGTGGTAAGAGGAATAGGAGAAAATGTTCGGATTACGATGAATTACTGAAAACCATGCGATGTGTGTTGCGCATTAATAATAATACTGACAATGACAGAATGTGTTGTGCAAGAGCGATCGTGACCATGATAGCCAAAATTGAAAATCACCCCCAAAAGCGATCTATTCAACTCGGTACTAGATTACAGAGACAAATGGCTAGACAGTTGCACGAAGCTGCTGGTATACCCATCGAGCAGTTGTGTGGTATTCCGGAAATTAAACGTTTCGAACAAACTCCCATGATGACCAATTACAGAGTAGTGGTTGTTTCCAGAAGAGCCTGTAACTACATCACCTATATTGGTCCCGAAGATAGAGATCATACGATTTATCTTCTGCAGACAGACGATCACTATGATTTAATCACCTCCATGAAAGCCTTTTTGAACAAAAGCTACTATTGCGAGAAGTGTATGAAAGGCTACGATCACAGGCGCGAACACTCTTGCCAACGCATTTGCAAATTGTGTTACGGTTCGACTTGTCCCGCAGTCAGCCGAGCGGACGAATATGTAGAATGTCACAAATGTAATCGTAGATTTAAGAACGCTACTTGTTTGAAAAATCATGTCGAAAATAAAGTGTGCGAGACCATGTACAGGTGCGTGACGTGTGACAGAAATGTCAGCGTGGAACTCTTAAAAAAACACAAGCGCGAGCATGACTGTAGCAAGAAATTTTGCAAACACTGTCAGGGCTTTTTTCCGTTCAATCATCAGTGTTATGTCTCACCCGAACCCCTCGAGAAAAATAAACAAAAAAGTTATATATTTTTTGATTTCGAGTGCACTCAAGAGAGTGGGATACACGTGCCCAATTACTGCGTGGCCCAAATTACCTGTTTTGAATGTCGTGACCAAGCTATCGACACTCCTTGTACGCATTGTGGAGAAAAGAGACAATTCATTTTCAAAGGACCCACGACTGGCGATGATTTTTGTAAATGGTTGATAGACGAGCATTCCAACGTCATAGCAGTGGCCCACAATATGAAAGGGTATGATGGGATGTTTGTTCTTGATTATCTCTATCGCAATTGCATCATTCCCAAGATGATTTTGAACGGTGCAAAGATCATGAGCATTGATATCTCCTTGAATGACATCAAGATCATCGACTCCCTCAATTTCTTACCAATGCCTCTGGCGAACATGCCCAAAACTTTCGGTATTGAAGAACTGCAAAAGGGATACTTTCCTCACTTTTTTAACACGACCAAAAACCAGGCGTACACGGGTCCCCTACCCGATGTCAAATATTATGGTCCCGATAGTATGTCTTGCGCCAAAAGGCAAGAATTTTTGAAATGGTACGAGAGCGAGAAATCCAAGAACAAGGAATTTATCATGGCAGAACAATTACACGCATATTGCGTCAGCGATGTCGACATCCTGCGCAAATGTTGTATGCGCTTTCAGGACCTATTTTTTCAAGCTACCAACGGCGTCATCCCCTTTGAGAAAAGCATCACCATTTCCTCGGCCTGCCACTATGTGTACAGGAGAAATTTTCTCAACGAGAATACCATTGCTGTTCTTCCCCCTAAAGGCTACAATCTCCGTTACAAGCACTCTAAAGTCTCAATAGAATGGCTAACTTACATGAGTGAGAAAGAGAATGCGTACATACGTCATGCGAGGAATGAAGGGGAGGTAACGGTGGGTAGATACAGGGTAGATGGTTTTTGCGAAAGCAACAAAACTATCTATGAATTCTACGGGTGTAAATATCATGGATGTCCCAAGTGTTACCAATTTGATACGCCTAGTCCAGATTATGAAGATAGGATTATGGGTGAATTATTTCTAGACACTCTGGCTAGAGAAGCGTACATTGTACAAATTATGAAGGAGTATCAAGTGGTCACTATGTGGGAATGCGATTGGCAGAGAATGAAAGACGAAAATCAGGTACCGCCCCACATCAAAACACTGCCCGGTATCGATGACTATGTACCACTTGACCCAAGAGAGGCTTTCACGGGAGGTAGAACCAATGCTACTTGTCTTTTGTACGATTGCAACGAACACGAAAAAATCAAGTATGTGGACTTCACCTCTCTATATCCATGGGTGAATAAGTATGGTGTATACCCCTTAGGACATCCCGAGGTAATTACGAGCAATTTCAAACCTGTTTCCAACTATTTTGGTCTTATCCGATGTAAAATACTACCTCCAACTGACCTCTTTCATCCTGTTCTACCTAGTAAGATCAATGGTAAATTAATGTTTCCATTGTGTAGAACGTGCGCTGGAGATTACAATCAGCAAACCTGCCAACATTCTGACGAAGAGAGGATGTTACACGGTACTTGGGTTTCTATCGAACTGAATGAAGCCATAAGAAAAGGTTATGAAGTTAGCTCGATCGAATCTGTCTGGCATTTCCCCCGTAGAACGCAATATCAGAAATGCGCGGAAGAGGAGGAGGAGGAGGAGGTAGAAGAAGAAAGAGAGGTCTGGGTTGGGAAGCCACGCGACGAATCAAAAACTGGTTTATTCCGGTATTACGTAGATCAATTTTTGAAAATTAAACAGGAGTCCTCGGGGTGGCCAGATTGGTGTAAGTCAGAAGCCGATCGAGATAAATATATCGCGGATTATCTTCGTCACGAAGGTATAGCGTTAGATAAAGAAAACATCAAGAGAAATGAAGGCATGCGCGCGCTGGCGAAATTACAATTATGTTCATTTTGGGGTAGGTGGGGTATGAGAAATAACTTGACCAAAATAGAGATAACTCAGGATCCTGCAGTATTATACGAGTTTCTCACAGCGGATGACAAGCAAATATTAGATTTAAACTTCGTTTCTGACGAATTGGTAGAAATAAGATGGCAAGTGGCGGAGGAATTTGAGGAACTATCTAAACAATCTAACGTGGTCATAGCTGCCTTCACTACCGCTCAGGCCAGGCTTAAGTTGTTTCATATCTTAGATCGTCTAGGAGATAGGGTGCTCTATTATGACACGGATAGCATCATTTATGTCGAAAGAGGACATATTCCCGACGAATGGTCGCCTCCCTTGGGAGATTACCTCGGTGATCTTACTGATGAATTGGATGGTCGTTATATTGTGACTTTTGTGGCAGGGGGGCCAAAATCTTACGCTTATCAATTGAACGATGGTAGTACTGTGTGCAAAATCAGAGGGATCACTCTAAATTACAAAAATTCCCAAGTCCTGAATTACAATGTCTTGAATCGCATGGTGAAAAAATTGAATACCAAAGAAACTTACAAAGTAACGGTCACCGATAATCATCACATCACGAGAGATATCAAAAGACAGCGCATTTTGTCTAAACCACTCAGCAAAGACTACCGCATTGTTTACGACAAGAGAGTCATTCAAGATAACCTGTTTACCGTGCCATACGGATGGGTTCCCCACGAATAATAATATAAATCATACCTCTTAACAACAAGAAAGGCCATTTCGGCGTATGCCTCTCAAGAATGATGAACGTGTCTGATTCTCGCGCACGGGTGAACGAGGGGGAGGAGGAGGTAATAGGGGAAGTGGAGTATCCGGTAGAACTCACGGAACGTGACATTTTGACAGTTAAGCGAAATATGCCTTGGAAATCAGTTTTTCTATCTGCTTTCCTAACCCTTCTTTTTGTAGTCACCTTTAGTTTAACTTATCATTCGGAAGAAAAAATCTTAAAACTCCTCCAAAATGGTGTAATTCCAGATACTGACCTCTTTAAGCCTTTACGTTCATTCTTTTTCAACGCATCCAACATCCTGGTTTAGCTATTAAGACGCAACACTAAATAATGTCCATCTCATCAGAGTATATAATAGACTGCGATGACACTAAACCGCGTTAGTTCAGACGCGATTTCTCGAAAGAAGAGGGGAAAAAACACTGTCATCGTCATGTCGTTAAAATTCATTCATCCATTTACCTGCATAGTGGCAGGACCCACGGGGAGTGGTAAGACAGTATTTGTCCGGAAAATTCTAAACTCTCACCGCGAGATGATCGATCCGCCTCCAGAAAAGATAATATGGTGTTACGGGGTTTATCAAAAAGCTTACGAAGAGATGATGCGAGAAATGCCTTTTGTACAGTTAATAGAAGGCATACCGGGCAATCTGGACGAGCTGATAGATCCTACATTTTGTAATCTTATTATCATAGATGATTTAATGTCGGAATGCGGTAATGACGCGCGAATCACCAATTTGTTCACTCGCGGTTCTCATCATCGCAACCTCTCCGTCATATTCATAGTACAAAATCTTTTTCACCAGGCCAAAGAACTCAGAACCATCAGTTTAAACAGTCATTATCTGATTGTGTTTAAGAACCCCAGAGATAAATTGCAAATTGCTCATCTAGGTAAACAACTATACCCGGGGCGTGGCAAATACTTGCAAGAAGCGTACCAAGATGCCACTCGTTATCCTTATGGATATTTGTTGATTGATCTAAAGCCCGAAACGCAGGAAGAGTATAGATTACGTAGTAAGATATTTCCTCCCGATTTGACCGTTGTGTACGTTTGTAAAACGTAAGATCAGAGAATTACTCTCTTTTGTGCATCACGATAATACGTGGTGGTTGATTGTGACTGGCAGGTAGCCATAAAATAGACGTTTGTAGCATTTTTGCGTCACTCTTTCAATATGTCTCGTAGATTAAAGAACCACTTGCCGGAGCTGCAAGTCTTGAATAAATGTAATTCTAAACAGAGAAAGGCTCTTTTAGAATACGCCAACAAAGATCTCATTTTATGTCTATCCGAATGTTGCGCAAACTGCTTAAAAGGTAACGTTCAATTAACTAAGAGTCAGAAGAAGGCATTATCGCGGCACAAGAAAGAGCTGCGCTTCGTAGGTAACAAACGCAATGATTATAAAGCTCGAAAATCAATGTTAGTCCAGAGAGGAGGTTTTCTCACATCTCTGCTGGGACCTATTTTGTCAATGTTATTAAAATGATGTATTTTCTAATCAAAGTGATACTAATAGATTAAGTTTAAGGTGTCGAACGAGTGTATGATTGTCAGAATCGATTCTCTTTGTTAAACTTGTTGGTACTTGTCATGGCTAATAGTAGTAGTAGTATGCAAAACACCAAGAAAATGATATTGGTGCCTCACGATTTTGCTAGTTCTTTGCAAAAAGTATCTCCACAGCGTGAAACACCTACGGGTAAAGCTCTGTCTATATTGGACGAGTCTATTCGTGATGTGCTAGAAAATCACGCCTTATCGGATAGAGAAAAATTGCAAAGATACAATGACATCTTGTATAGATACTTGCAATTGCAAAAGCAAAACAGTCGGAAGAAGCCGATCGAAGTGCTCTTAGGAGAGCGACACGCAGATACCCATGATCCGACATCTACAAAAGCACAGTCCGACGAATTGTCTGACCATCAATACGCTACCTTGAAGGAGGATGTGTTAAAGATTTTACCCCCCTCGGTAAAACATCGAGGGAGTTTGTTATTAGATCATTTACTGCAAAAGAAAGACAGCACCGACTGGCTGAATGAAAATAGAGAGTTGATCGTTGGTGATTCCATTGTACCAGGCTCAAATGTAGTAGATCTAATATACGATGTCATGAGGGTACGCAATACGCACGAACCAGCGGGTTGGAAAGAATTTCTTAAAATTCTGATCAATAGCAATACGCCCGAATCACTTATTGTCAATACGGCACGACGCAACGCAATGCAAGACATGAAAATTAAAGGGTTCATACCTACGTCTGTAGACAAGAGGGTTACTAAGAAAGGGTCTAAGAGCGCAAGCTCAATGATGATGATGACTACACGTGCAAAGAAAAAAAAGAAGAGAACTCTACCTTTCAAGTGGGAAAGTCTCTGAATTATTGTGACCTAATGCATTGAGATTTGAGAGAAATGTGTTTATGATAATGAATAGTATAGTATTTTCTTGACGATAAATGTCTAAGCTAATGTTACTGAATACGTTGATACATCAAGACAATTGTTGAATGTGTATTGTGTTATATCATTTTTATATTATCTTTCTCGTCTTAACCCTACCGCGTCTCGGTAGAATAAGAGGAAACGAATGGCCATGATAGGTCACACATATTGATACCATACATGTATCGCAACGTTTTTATGCTCCTTCGCCGTGTATTGTTTGGTGTAATGTTTTGTTATAGGATAGATTACAATTGATGCCTTACATGCATCGAAACGATTTAACGAGAGTACAACGGTACCTATTGACTTTTATGACACTTGTGTACGATCGTCAAGTTTTATGTGAAGACGACTGATTTTTTTTTTCAGCCTACCCGATGGTATTGTGAAATGACGTTGGTAATGATTATCATAATCATATTTTATGCATTCACTGAATGTTACAATACATAACGAACCTCTACGTAAGACGTGTACACGTGAATTCAAGCAAGATGAAGACAAATGAATATGAATTGTAAACGCTTTATTTATTTATTGAGACCACAATCGTGTATTATAGTCAAACATGTACAGACAATAAATCTACCATGTACAGCGTATAAAACTTTGCAACTGTATCACTCTTGTCCGAGTCTATGCTACACATTCTATAATCTTATAGACTAAGCTGCAATAATTCCCACAACCGAGGTTTTGCATGTTTGCGTGTGTGTGTGTGTGTTAGTGTGTGTTGATTAATACGGTTAGACTAATACATTATAAACGTGTAGCTTATGTGAAGTTGTGTGTGCGTGTATGTGTGTGTGTGTGTGTGTGTGTGCTGATGTGGTTAGGTTAATACATTATAGCGTACAAAAATGTACATTTACTATATATATATATATATATATATATATATCATTGTTAACATGCAACACCATAAACTCTATAAGATAAAAAATAACTATACAAATAGTCTTCAGGTTATAACATTCACGCCGTAATTCTTAATAATATCAACTATCACAGAGACAGAGCTATACATCATACATTTTGAGCATACAATATCTACGCCTGACTTTATGGCACCTATGTACATAAAAATCTTAGCAATATAATCAGAAGATACATAGCGTAATATACCTACGTGTGTGTGTGTGTGTGTGTGTGTGTGTGTGTATTTGAGATTTTATTTTCTTGACAAGACAGTACGATTTATATTCTACGAATATACTTCTTACTGATACCATCATATCAGACAATGACATTATTCTGCACGCGTGTGACATTGCTAACAGAATGCAAGTTACTATATCGCGGTCAGTTAAATAGGATCAAGTCACGTCACGACATAATCATTACAGTGTACAAGACGACACAGGGAGAGAGAGAGAGAGAGAGAGGGAGAGAGAGAGAGAGAGAGAGGGGGGGGGGAGCTATATCTTATACGTACAAACTACGAACATATATGAACAGCTTCGCGGTACTTATGAGGGTACCAAAGACAACACGCTTCGTTAGGTTATTATGTAACAGTACAGTCAGACATCTAATTACTACGGCATGCTTTGACGTACCACGTTAGAACCAGCATATCTTTCATAGCATAGCATCTATTTCAACATCCACGACTTTGCTATTTGATTGTACAGAAAATTCGCATCTACTAGTGGTGGCGGAGAGTGTAAATAATTGTTGATGTAATGGTACACTCTCTGATCATTCTGCCCCCGTGTGCGAGAATTAAATTCAGACAAAATGCTACTCATCGAATCACCTCTGGCTCTACGTATAAGATAATAAAGACAGTACTGCCCGCACACTGTAGACCAGCTGGATTGTAGCGATTTTCTATTGTACGTCCACACATCGGCATTGGCATTCAAAAACTTGGTAAAGTAGGGCGAACATAAAGTAGGGTGTCTACCATATGAATCAAAAAATTCACCACGCCCTCTACTGTCGATGTAAATAGCAATCCAATGAGAACCTATTTCTCTGTGACCATCTACATTCGCAATCAATGACACGGTTTTTTTCTCAGTCTCTCTTCTTCTTTTTCTTCCATTCCTTCTTCTTCTCGTTGCTAAAACTGGTAATTTATCGGCGGGAAATACACCAACAAAAGTCCCGTTTAGTTTGGGTTCTTTCTGAACAACTCCCAAGAGTTCACGCGTGTTCATCTCGACAGATATCTAATTACCATAGTCGAGAGTGACATTACGATTACGATCAACTTCTAAGATAGATTCAAATTCGGAATAAACGACGACATTCACAGTTTCGGACAGGGGAGAAGCAAAAGTCAATTCCAGTCGAACTGATCCGGAAGTCTTGGGTTGAAAGTAATCGTCGGTCGACAGATCTGGGGTCAAATCAAAGGCGTAGAGGGCGTATCCCTTTCCGTAGTCGTCTCTAGTGATATGATTTCCCTTGTCGTGAAACATACTATTGGTACCAGAAAACAGAGTCTGATAGGCCAAGATGTAATTGGGGGAAGATCCAGTAAACTGAGGACGGAGCGGTTTCCACGGAACTTGTTCTGAATTAGCATACAACGCTATGTAATTCAGGTCATAATGATGAAAATTGAAGGGATTTCTGGCGTAAGATCCATTGTAAGCCGTGTTACTGACACAACCAATCACCATTCGCTTGGGAATCTGTCCTATAATCAGGCTCTCTCGGGTAAAAGACAACTGTCCTTTGGGAATTGAAAAAGAGGTTGTCACGACTCGTCTGATAGGATACTTGGCCGTTTCCGTTTCCAATGTTTTAGCGTGCAGTAGCGATGTGGTCGGGCTCAATTTCACGCGTCTCACCAAGAGACTGGCTTCGGTGATTTTGACTTTGTAGCTTGCTTCAGGGGTAGACGACATGAGACTAAATGCGTTCTTGCTGCGATGAAGTTTGAATTTAATGTCCACCCCTCCCATAATCAACCGATCTTGGAACGATGCATCCACGTGTAGCCTTCCTACCATGTCTACCGTTTTAGACAATTTGGTAAACTCGTGGCGTTTATTCAGCCCTTCGTTGGTATTACTCGAGGCCAGAGGGTCATTGATTTCCATATATCCCGCCGTGTCTTTGTAAAACAAGGACGAAGTTAGCTGCGACAATTTTGCATCACGACCGTAGGTGAGAAGATTTTCGAACATAGCTCTATAAGGATAGGTGTTCGTGGAAGGGGTGATGAGTGTATCGTTGAACATCACATCTACCTCGCTGAAGAGCGAATGTAGAAAAAGATTGACTGGTGCTACAGAAGATTCATCGGTGAGGGCGGTACCATCCGCATTAACAACTTTCGCCTTGAGATGTAGCAGCGTTTGAGAAAGATCGGTATACTCTTCCGGCGAACTTTGCAGATGAAATTGTATGGGCGTGGCATCGGCTATGCTCGTCACGGGGAAGAACTCGACCCATTTTCCTTGCTCTATGGTCGTCTGAGTCGGGGGGATGCTGAACAGGTCAATTTCCGATTTAGAACAGTCGCACGATAACTTGTGTAGCTTTTCCATTATGCCCTCAACTTTAGCTTTCACTCTCTGTCTTCGGTTAAAAATAGTAATAGAGTGATCAGGACCGATCAAAAATATCGTTGCTTCTTTTCACCGGTCGAGAGCCAGTGTAAATGAATGCCTTCTTCTTACGTCTGGTCTTTTTATTCACTTTCTTGTCATTCTTCTTCTTCGTCTTTCTTTTCACAGGAGGTGCGTCCATACTCTCGACCAATCGACGTTTAATTTTTTTCGCTTGTGCGGCCGAAGCAGTTTTCAAACTTTTTCCCGCCATGACATCTTGAGCTACATTAACACCTGTTTGCAACGCTCTTTTCCCCAAGTACTTTGTACCAGCTTTCAGGAGTGGTACGGCCGATTTCCAGATACCTTTAAGCATACTTCCCAGCCCATATCCCCGTTGCACTCTCGCCCCTCGAAAATAGGGCAGAGATCCACTCCCATACTGGGGATGAGACCACACTTGTTCTCGATGGCGCGGCATTACACCGTTAATGTAGATAACGACAAGCTCTAAAATGGAGTTTAATTACCAACTTTCCGGACTGAAATGGCACTTTTTCCCCAAAGTCACTTCTTATATCAACTTGTATAGTGTCTATGTATTTTGATTTTACGGGCAGATAGTGAGGGGTTTGATAAGTAAACGTAACGATCTCACCGGCCCTTCTGTGGGGAACGGGAACAATTCTCAGGAGAGGGGCACTGATGTCACCCACGGGCTGATTGCAAATCACGTCCGTATACAGATAAAGTGTATTGATCCCTCCATTCACGTTCGGAGAAAAAGGCGCCTGTGCGTGACCGCGAATGATGCCACGGGGAAATCCCAACAGGTAACCTAATCCCTCGCTTAACTGTATGGCGCTGACTTGATCGAAATCAAAAATAACTTTGCCCGAGCTCGAATCGCGTTGTACAGTGAAGTTGTTACGAAATCGTTCAGGTAGAGCAGCTGTCAGTGCCTCGCATATACTACCTATATCTTTGTAATGTCCTTCAGGTATAACGCAATGACTGACCACCTCTTCGGACAGTAGAAATTGAAATGTGTTGTTCGTAATATTCACGTTATACCAAGAATAGGGATAAATTATTTCCACCAATGCCACCTCCCACTGCGCGTGAAATATGAGCGGCGCGGCCAATTTAGTCTTAAAACTGGTGACTGTATTATCCGGAAAATAATCGAACGAACTATTACTGGGTAGAGTCACGTAAAATTGTTCCTCGCCTTCCATACTGATTCTTTCGTCAAAATGATGCCCTCCCTCAATTGCGATAGGTTTTATCGATGTTATCTACCCAAGCATTAAACGTGTCTGGATAGCCTAGAAATTTCACGAAATATTCGGTTTTACCCCCTCGCTTTCGCCGTCTCAGTATCTTTTCCACCCTATACATGTCTGCCTTGTCCTTACGCACCCTCTGCAATTCAGGTTCGTAAAATGTACCTTTCAATTGTTCGTTATTATCATCGGTTAAATGATAGACGGGTAAATCACGATGTTTACGACCAGACACTGTGTACACTTCCTCTGTCCAGTTGGGGAGGTACCCCTTTTCAAAAGTTCGTTTCATCTTACTGATGCGTACTCTTTCACCTTTTTCGTAGCGAGGTCTGTTTTGTTTACGTAATGCCCATGATTGATCACCATACAATCGCTGCCAGATGATACCTTCATTTTTCTTGGTGACGAGCACGGGTTTTGTTTTGATCGAACGGTGCTGGGCATTATTGTAGGCTCGGAGGAGTTTCGGGAGTATGCGGGTATACTTCAACGTGTTGGAGTGAGTAAAATATTTCCACATCTTTTCTTTCAACGTTCTGTTAAAACGTTCGACGACACTAGCCTTGGTTTCGTTTTCAGTTGTAAAAAACTCAATG
Source organism: Diadema antillarum (assembly GCF_040938485.1). Classification (NCBI taxonomy): domain Eukaryota; kingdom Metazoa; phylum Echinodermata; class Echinoidea; order Diadematoida; family Diadematidae; genus Diadema; species Diadema antillarum. The sequence continues at coordinate 722,719 of NW_027271044.1, read as the reverse complement.
TCTTTCTCTTTCAAGAAGGCTTGAAATATTCTGTTGGTAAATTCAGTGCCTTTGTCCGTTTGAATCTTTAGCGGAGACCTCTGCGTTTTGAAGATAATTTTCAGAGCACTGACCAAGCTTTTGCCACGTTTGTCTTTGATGGGCACTACCCAGGCAAATTTAGACAAAATGTCTATACATGTAAGGAGATACCTATACCCCGAATTGTAACGGGAGAGCGCAGACATATCTACCAAATCCATTTGCCACTGATCATCCATACCACCAACAATGATTCTGCTTCTACTAAACCGACGTCTGGCCGGTTTGTGCAACGTGTAGGTGTCAATACCCTCTAACCATTCTCGTATTTGTTTCCTACTTAAGCGATATCGACTATCTTCTCGCACGAACTTGTACAATTTTTCTACCCCGCCAAAACTGGCTTCGTGTTCTGGATTGAAATAAATGTCATTCAGATATCGATTCATGTTCTCTCGTGTCACTCTTAACGTGTCAGTGCGAGCACGTCCACAATACCTATATACTCCCACAAAAACAAATGTTTATCAACTCTGTCTCAATACTACGTATTTATCGTGACAGTCATATTCTATATTCAGTCACTGTCTCATATGCCCGTCGGTCATCAGAGTACACCTCTTACCCTCACATTTTACAGTAGACGATACTGTTTCACTCGCTTAGACTTCGTCCAGTCATATGATATACTGTTTCACTGGCTGTCTGCTATGACCGTCGGTCACTGTCTGATATGTCCGGCGCTCATCAGTGCACACTTCGTACCCGCACATTTCTTCATCACATTGCTCTCGTTCCTCCAGCAGACGATACTGTTTCACTCGCTTAGACTTCGTCCATTCATGATATACTGTTTCACTGGCTGTCTGCTCTGACCGTCGGTCACTGTCTGATATGTCCGGCGCTCATCAGTGTACACTTCGTACCCGCACATTTCTTCCTCACATTGCTCTCGTTCCTCCAGCAGCTCTACGGGCTTTATCCCGTCAAAACAAATTTTTATCAACTCAGCATCAATACTATAGATTTATCGATACATTCATAATTTTCTTTTTCTCACTGTCTGATTTGCCCGCTCCTCCCTATTTTCAAGGCTACATTATTACTATAAGCTCTCTGACCTCTCCAAAGTACGTGACCTGATTTTTAACAAAATACATAGCGATACTATTTTTATATTTATTACTCTCATTTTTTCCCATTTTCTCGGAAAAATCAAGGTCGAATTTTTGACATATAGACGGGCTACACTATTAAAGGGACCCAGTAGCTTTTGCATATTTATGATTGCAATTCAGCGATCCGGTGCATAATTCTGGCGGTAGTTGTCCAACTTTCCATAAAGAAAGTTCGAGATTTGTCCTCATCTCGGGAATTGCTTGGGGGACAAAATGACAAAACAATAAACATTCTCAGAAACGCAAGGTTATTGATAAGGACCGTATAGGCGGAGATTGAAAACTTGAATGTTCATCTCGTATTGAAGGAAATTTTACCTTTTAACTTCAGTTACCTCACAGGAATAGATTAAGCAAACCGTACTTTAATTGAAGACAACCTAACGTTTACTAACTATAAATCTCGCAACATAGGCCTACATATCAGAGCACTTCTGAAGCCCAGGTCTATCAGATGTTTACATACTGTAGCCTTTGAAAGTTCAAACATAATTGAGCATATGATGCCGACAATTTGAATAATTTCCTGAGATCTTTTCTTAAAGATTCTTTTGTATATTTTATTACCATTTAAACACCATTCATATTTACAGAAATCAAAATGAGTTCTGCCCTTCCTTTTCGTAGAGATAATTCTATTTATTTTGCTTACCTTTTTTCCATCTTTGTCAAGTTAATGGCTTCATATCTGGCCCCTACTAAGCACAATGACATGATAAGCAACGTTATTTTTGAACAACATTACAGGCTCATAAATACAGTTGTAAAATTCATTAAGGATCACGGCACTTCAGGTTTTATACATTCTTACCAACGTGTGAAAATGATTTGGTAAGGTACAATATCCGCTTCAGTACTCAATTCCAAGTAGGTCCTATTCACTGGAAAAAAAAGTGAAAATCTTTTCGTACTATTCTGGCAAATTGTTAGAATGTCTTGCCTTTTCTGTGGGATTGTTTAATTAGGGATTAAAGAATCCATTTTTCTGTTCGTGAGATGAATGTTGCATATCAATAAGATTGGCTGCGAATAAACTTGTCTTATTAATCTATTGATGTATGTTTGTTAACAGGTGAACTTTCTTGTGTTTTTTGCACATCTCCCATGAAAACAAAAAAGAAATCTGGTTAATAGGTCTGAACCATTAATCTAAAGCAATGTTCATTAGATTAAAGGAGGTACTTGCATATGGCAAAATATGGTAATCGACACCCGTTCCTTTTGTTTTTTCTGGAGGCAAACGAATTATACTAACTGAGCAAAATCACTGCCAATATGGAGAGGGTAAATGTGTTGCAATTCCTACGACTGAAACTCGTACAAGGCTGTTAACGAACTCGTTTGTTATCTAGATCTTTGGATAACTCATGCGGAGCTCGACGTGAGTCGTATCGCGCTCGGCATGGTGCACTCGTTCACGCCTACCAGAAGCGGATCTAGAGGGGGGGTTGCAACCCCCCCCCCCCCAAAAAAAAAAAAAAAAAAAAAAAAAAAATCCGGGGACCATTTTTTAAAAATCTTATCTTTTTTTTAAACTTGTAATTTTATTTTTTTCTATTTATGTATTTATTTTATTTATTATTATTATTATTATTAGTGGTGTTTTAGCAAGAAAATGCCATTTTCACACACAGATTTTCAAAAATTCTCCCCCCCCCTCGCTCGCTACGCTCCCTCCCATACTGCCCAACCCCCCCCCCCCTTTATAAAAAGCTAGATCCGCCCCTGCCTACGTCCATGGCCCTACAGACAGTGTTGCATCAAGGAGGTGGGAAGAGCACCTCCCTGGTTGCATGCAGCTGGTTGCCATCTGGTTGTGTGGCTACAATAGTAGTTCAACATCCGAAGCATGCATTACGGTCGATATTGCTCTACATGCATTGGCGTGCGAGAGAAGTACGCGAGCGCTGCTAGCACAGCAGTATGCTCTCGTCACGAGGCGGGCGTGCGAACGTCATGGCTCATGCATTACAGTTTGTAGCCTATAACCTAGGCGGGGATGCAGCTGGTCTGATGCGACGAGACTACGAACAGTGGATGCGCGCGAATACAGTGCCTATGATCCAGTTGTTTGTCGTTGTTGTTTTTTTAATCGGTGGCAGTCTTCTCGGAAAAAAAAAAAACTGCCACCGATCGTGGCGCCTAGCGGACGCGGTAGATGCGTCCACTGTTCGTAGTCTCGCCGCATCAGATGTATCGCTTGGCAAAGACAATCATCTCGCTGCATCATACGTTTAGCTTAACAGCAAATTACAAAGACAATAACTGCATTCTCCGCCTAGATTATAGGCTATGCAATAATCCATCATGCTGAAATCAATATCACCACATCCCTTTTTGTTTGTTTTTTGTTCCTACGTCTTCTTCTTGGGAGAATTTCAGGGGGGGGGGGATATTTGTACAGGCCATCCCCCCCTCCTTCAAAAGTGGGGGGGATATATCCCCCCCATCCCCCCCGGGATTTACGCCCATGGCAACAACTAATCTTACTAATTCAGACAATGCATTGAGTTAATGCAAAGTGACATGAAGAAGAAAATTATATTCGAGCTGAAAACGAGCGAGGAGGATGAATAACGGATACACATGAAACCTAAATTTCCAACTTTTGGATAATCTTTTTTAAATATATTTTTACAGTATGTCGGTCGTGCATCATGTAGGCCAGCAGTGACTTTCGACTACAGAGGGCGTCGTGAAGATGAAGACAATTCGTACAAGCATGCATGCCGCGGGATTTTTGCGTTCCATCCATCACTGCAAGCTGCCTGAGCTGAGGTTTGTTTGACAGGGGACAAATATACCTTCATGAACGTTGACAACTGCTTTTTGGTGCATTTTAGAGAATGTGAACTCGTTTTCTATACCCTCCTTCTTTTGACGTGATCCGCATTATGGTGCTAGGTGGTGTCAGTGGATGAGCTAGAGCCGAGGGTTTAGTAATTTGTATGCGCGTCCCACACGTAAGAATCTCTGTCGGCAATTATCACATGTTGATTGTTTATGTTGCACGTGTTAATACACTGACATAAATTTACATAGTCTACGGACGTACTGCGACCAGCCCCAACGCGCACGCGAAGCGTGTTGGGGCTGCAGCCACACTCACAGTATAAGGCAAAAAAAAAAAAAAAAAAAATTGTGTGTTTGCTCTTAATTGTCAAAACCCAAAAGAGGTCGGTAGGTCGTTTTTGTTTTGTTTTGTTTTGCCCCTTTTGTCCATGTCAATGCACTCAAAACTCCAAAAAGTCCAAGGGATTCATTAAATTTACGTCTTGCCAGGGCCCGGTACGCGAGGCAGAAACAACACTCATAACGACACGTTCATCTTTGTTAAATTTTGCAAACGGCTCAAAAAAAGTACCTTCCAGTGAGATGCTGGCAATTGAATTCCAAACCCCCAAACACTGAACTGTTTTGGTGCCATGACGGCTGGTAACGCCAACTAACGGTTGCTGCAAAAGTAGCCATCTTGGTTACTGCGACCAGCCCATACGCATAGGCATATGGGGCTGCTGGTCGCAGTTACTACCAACTTTCCTCTGATATTATGTACGACGCGTCAAGCCTCCCTGAGATAAATACTATACTCTTTCTGATTGAAAAAAAAAAGATGTGGCACATAGCTTACTACAAATTCCAAAAAAAAAAAAAGAGGAGTATGTTGACTCGGTATAAGAAATTGAAAAAAAAAAATCTTCCACACTTCTTCCTCTATCTATTATTGACCAGAAATAGAACATGCACATCATAATAACAGCTCACTAAAATGTTCCAGAATATTCCAAAACAGAAAAGATATTGGCAACACGAGTGGAATGTAAAGTGATGTACGAAAGCGCGGTGATTTGCAGCTTACATTTCCTCGAAATCCGATTAACCAGTATATGCACAGCAATGGATTTCATATGTCATGTCAGGTTTTCACAAAGACAAGAGAAAGTTTAATGACAGGAGGTTTGATGGCGGCTAAAAAACACAAAACAAAACAAAACTTTCACTTCTTGATTTTCTATAACTTTGCTTTTCTCTTTCTCTTCCCCCCCCCCCCCCCCCCCTCCCCACACACACTCCCTTTCTTCTTCTCTCTCTCTCTCTCTCTCTCTCTCTCTCTCTCTCTTTTCACAGGCAAACATGTGCTCTCTTTGGCTATAAAATGGCCTTTTCAAGTAACATGGGACTTATCTCGACAAACAATCGTTCAAAATGACCCAAGAACAATACAGAAGAATGTTGCAAATGGGTGATTCACAAAGGGCTACTGAAGAGATAACATCAATACGACGTTTTAATTTGTGACAGCAAGAACAGCCAATACAGCCAAACGTGGCATTTTTTTGAGGAATGTGGAATTAAGGCTACATGAAAGGAGAAACACATGCACATACATGTGTGCATGGGACAAAGACACGACAAAGCACAACATGAGACATGGCATCAAATGCCATCGTCAACATTGCCTAGGGTAGCGTTACCTCTCGTGTTCCAACTTCCAATATTTGAAGTTGCCGTGGGTAGCCACACCCAATTGAAGCTACACGCAAATCTCATCAATCACTCTTGTTTGTGCTCGTATGATTATTTTTCTCATCAAAATCACACTGGCAAGGCTACAGAAATATTTTTATCCACTACAAGGTACAGAGAAGTTGATGGGCAAAACAAGAAGCTCTTTATTCCACATAGAAATTATTCTGACAAAAATTTCCCCCATTAGACAAAAAAGGTTCTATTTCGTCAACCTACAAAAAAAGGGGGCAAAAATAGTCTCAACAGCTTTATAGTCATTCTCTTTGGAAAACACTGTGACATTTAAAGATGAGACATTTTACCTTTCCGTTCACACTGCATCAAACAATGGTGAAGTTCTGGCTGGACAGAAACATTGCAAGTCTGTTTTGCTTGTTTGTAATTCTATTTCTGTTTTGTAAGATGTATGCGAAATTAGCTCAGCAGTCTGCTACACACAAAAAAATGAAATGATGTAACGTTAGCCTGACAGGCTCCCTGCGTGTTTGTGGGATGGCCACAGGGAGGAATCCTAACACCAAGGGGAGATCATGTGACCAAAATCACATTTTTTTTTTTCTGCAGCAAGCATTCTCATTACTACTCACCCTGAAAACTCCACACTGCGTTAGAAAAATTGTTACTCCAGACTGCAATTTTTTGTTGTTGAAATGTTTCGGATGGCTTTTTCGCACAGTAGCCTCAGCCAACTTTCCCCGCAACACCTCATTATTTAGCTGTCTCTGTGTAAAAGGCCCCACTTGTTTGTTCTGCTCTGAGAAATGAAGAAACTGCTTTCATCAAACTTCCACCCTGTTCTCCCCAGAGATGTCATGCATCTCCACATTACAGCATGCAGATGGCCATTAATGTTTCACACAGTGCCAGCCAACACCGAGATGACGACTTTAATGTGATATAATGTTCCCGAGGCAGAGTTTGGAAAGGTCCAACGAACCCATTCTGTGGGGTTCACCAACTCTCTGAGTCACACGTAAAAAACGGGGCTATCCACCTCTGAAACCAGCCAACCCAGTTTCATTTCGTGTCTAATGGTCTATGAGTCGGCCTGTCCAAAGTGGATTGAGGTTCACACGTAATACCTTTGGGATGCTCATGAGTCAGTATATTATGTTGTTTGCTTTTACGTCATAATGATGATGATGATGATGATGATGGTAATAGCAGTCATGTTGTTTGTTTGTTTCATTTCCATCCGAAAAATAATGGCTGGATAGCCCATATTCAGCTGCACTACACATAGCTGGTCTTCCATGGGGTCCAGCTGTATGTGTTTGGGGGTGGACCACTTCAGTGGGTTATGCACCCTGCTCTTTGCAATGAATGAATGAGGCATGATCTTTTACATGCATGAGTTGGCACTCTCTCACACACTGGACCTCATTTTATGTCCTATTCAGAGGGACATATGTGTTTACTCGCAATGATAACAACATGATCACGAAGAATGATTATAAGAACACAAATGGTGATATCACCACTGGCAATAACAATCTGAATGTAAGTAATCACACATCACAACTACAAGCAATCAACCATTAATAGTTGCAGTGGTAACAAAAGGAGTGGTTGCATTATCAATAACTGTGATAATAAAATGCATATTATCATATAATCATAATGACAAGAAGTTGGAAAATGTGAATATCATCATAATCAACCATAAACAAGAAAAAAACAGCTATAGTTTTTTCTTCTTCATCATAAAGACAGAAAAGTAAACACTGATTTTTTTTTTAAGTCAAGAAATCTACATTTTTGTCCATTTTGTACATTACATTTACATTTACAGTAAAATGTTCTCAGTTGCAATAGCAAAATTTTCTTCCATAGATTGACAAAACTTTTACGAGACTGCAACAAATCAATTTCCACTGATGAGACAGAACACACCGACAAGATACATCTCTACTCTACTAGCAAGACACAAAAAATGCAAACAAACATCACGCAAGTAGATGTTCTTGATACTCTATTTGAAAGTACATGTATGCAATAATGACACTCAAGTAACTCACCTCTGAAGTACGAGTAGGTACTGGAATACATTTTTAATTCCACTAAAAATCCCTTTCCTGGCCAGAAGAAGATGATGATTGTCGGGTGATAAAATGTGATATAAGTCAAGTATGAACCCTCTCTGTATCTCCGCTCTCCTTCAAAATGAAATAAAGTCTCAAACATTCATCTCGGAGATCTCTGGCACCGCCCGAAGATGGAAGATACCTCTCCTTGTGAAGTCAGCTGTGGTTCCTCATCCCATCCTTCAACCGAGGACCGGTGGAAATGAATAAACACCGAGGGAGGGCAGGCTGCGAGGGGGGAGGGGCGGTGGGGAAAAAAAGAAGAAGAAGAAGAAAAACCACCGGCAGTCGGCCACCAAAAATCTGGCAAAGAGATTTTATCCGCACAGGACAAGAGAGGATGCAGTGTTCGTGTCACTGGCGCCCGATCTGCATCTGTCTATCTTCCTCGCCCCCTTTTCGATCTCTTCCTACCTCTTTTGATAGCGGAGTGGGGGTGGGGGTGGGGTCGAAGGACACTGACGGCACTTTTGATTCCAACAGGAGAGAATCGTTTTGAGGGGAAGATGATCGCTGCAAATCACATTTACAGCAACCCTCCGGAGCAGAGAGGGGTACAGCAGGGGGGGACCCGGGGGTGAAAACGTACGCCAGGTACCTCCCCTCCGCGGCTGGTGGAACGATAAAGATACTGTCAACGGTCGGGAGCGGGTCGGGACGATGCTCGCTCGCTAGAGAGCTCCAAATGAAAAGCCGGGGTCGTGTCCCCTCTTTTAAAGGTTGGTTAGATTTGCACAATGAAGAACCGTAGAGTAGAGGGGGGTTGACGCACACACAGAAAAGGAGAGAGAGAGAGCAGTATAAAATGTCTAGCCATGGATAAGAGACTAATGAACCAATGAATGGAGTTTTCTGTGCACCGGAGCTTGAATTCGACAACAGCTGTCTTTTCAGCACTCTGACTGTGTGGTGGACGGAGGGAGGCAAAAGCAGCTTTACATAGTAGAGTTCAAATGTTGAATGAGCACTACAATGTTAGACGCACCACACAAGATGCGCACACACTGAATGAATGAGCATCAACTAAATCCACCTCTGCAGGTTTTTACTTCATAATCAGGCAAATTTAGCTTTCATTCTTGGGTTTGCTCGTTTTGTTTTTCATTTCTTTTTCTTACTTTTTTTTTGCTTAATTGATAAGGATTATTATCTCAATTCCAGTAATTTTCGTCTCCATTTCACTTCTTATTCTTTCAGAAGTTGGCAGCATTTGACTTTTTAGCAGCAAGAATGGTTTGTAACACATTAAATTTAATCTCACTTCATTTCCTCTTTTCATCTGTCAGTAATCTATATTTCTGATTTCATGTAGGACATATAAAACTTACAAAATCACTTTGAATGCGCTGACAAAATAGACAGAACAATTATGTGAGATGATGTATGATTGTTCTTCTAAAATGTACAAATTGACTATATAAAATGTACAAATTGACTATCTAAATAACATCTAAAAAAGCTAAAAATATTTTCATAATTTTGATACTAAGTCATTGATTAATTAATGATATAATGGAACAGAGTAAACACATAACTTTGCAGAATCTGTTGCTTTGATTCTTCAAAAACATCTCTCCCTCTCAACCCCTCTGTCTATACTCTCTTTCCTCCCTACCCCCTCTCCCATTTCCTATCCCCTCTCCCTCCCTACCCCCCCCCCCCCCAACTCTCTCTCCCCCCTCACTCCAGCTCAATCTGACGAACACCCCCCTCTATTGTCCACATTTCCTTTGCTCTGATTGCTATTGATTGTGCACTACACAAAGTCACCCTCATAAATGATGCCCTCTGGCTTATTAATGAGAGGGGAACAGGAGACCGGTGTATTGTGTGCTTAGGATTGCACTCATTCACATTCAATTGGATTAGGTTAAAGTCGCAATGGACAAAGTGTAATTTACAACACACAGACACATACACAAAAGAAAATCTATACATTTAACTGGATTATTATCAGCGAGTAATTCTCTCTATTGAACCTCACATGAACATGTAAAGGCAACATGAATATAAACCTGCAAAGGTTAATTCATGAGGTAGATGGAAAATTAGATCATTGGATGGATAGGGAAAAAAGGCAAATGAGACTGGGAGATAGATGGATAGATAGATAGATGGATGAACGGATGGATAAAAGAGTGGATGAACTGATAAACAGGTGGATAGCGAGCTATAAATAGCCAGGTAGATGGATGAGAAGATGTATCTCATGGAGATTGAGAAAGACGCGCATTATGAGGAACAATCCTAGCCGTCAGGGAAGATACACGACGCCGTGGAAATCCAATCACGAGTGTACTTTCCACGAAAAAAAAAAAGGGGGGGGGACGGCGACAGGGCCTGCAAAATGGATTTAAGAGGACGAAGGAAATTGCGGGGGAAAATGCCAGGGAAAAGAGCAGGTGTGTATATACTGTGCATGCAGATCAAGCATCTATGCAAATTCATCTCAGCATCTGCTTGTGGATGACAGATGAAGGAGAGTGCATCAAGCTCAATGCACCGGAGAAGAGAGAGGAGTCTTCTTTGGGTAGAATGACGCAGTTCACATTTGATTTCTGATAACAGTGATTACGGATAATGAGAAGGCTATCACTACCTCCTCATACCTGCAGCATTACATCAATCTTTTACAATACGTATCCATTCAAGTTTTAAATGTGAACCTTAATTCTCTCTGAGGATATAAACCACATTGGCACGATCCCATGTGAGCAATCTTTGTAAGATGTCCAGATAAAAAAATCTGAGAAAGATCTTATACTTCAGGCAAAGATTCTAAATGGTCCTCAGACCTCACTCTTAAGCCTACATTTTTGTTCTGAAGGCATCATTCTTGCATCACTTTATAATAAAGGTGCATGGTCCTGGTGTTTTAGTCACATGCGTACATGGGCGCAAGTTTCCTATAGAGACCTACGCTATTGACTCCTCTTTAGCGCTTACGCGGTGGCCCACTTCCCCGAGTCCGAAGAAGTCCGATTCACTGTAGTCAGTGGTCGGATCACAGTTCGGCTCATGATTCGGCTGAGGGGGATGACAGCTTTAGCAAACTTCTTTTGTGATGTCATAATAACAAGCACATATGCACGCACCCTGGCATTACTACAGACTGTGCGATGCGCAGAGAAGACAACGAAGGCAACGTTACTTAGCAACACCTATGCACTTTACTCTTGATGACAGCTCAACTTCGGTAATCTTCGTATCAATGCTAACGGTGATCGGCAGTATCATCAACAGCGCCCTCTACACTACCGGGACTATGCACCTTTAACTGGGGAAATCAAGAGTTGTTTTGTGTATTTATGCATCTAACAGAGGGACTACATACAACGTAGTCTTCAGAGAAAATGAGAGAAACACACACACACACACAAACACACACACACAAAATATGTCAAAACATGAAAAAAAAAAAAAAAACATTAAGCCTCTGGTGGCACTTTGTGGTGGAGGCATAAAGAGCAAACACAAGAAGTTGGAAAAAGAAGAAGAAGGAAAAGAAGGAGATAATGACAAAGAACAAGCAAAATGAAAAGAAGGAGATGAAGGAGGAGGGAACGAAGAATAAAAGGTAGATGGTAAAGAAGCAAAGAAGAAGAAAGAATAGGAATAGACAGATGAATAAAACAAGAAGACTCTTTTGTTTACATCATGTCACAAGTTTTAGTAAAACGTATCACCACTACAAGGTACACTTGAAACTAAGTGTCATCACTACAATTTTCACTTGAAATCATGCATGAATTCAACAATGATATCAACACATCATGCTACACCATAACAGGGAACGCATGTTGTTTTTGCATTCATGAAGACATTTCTGCCCCACAAATGCCCCCAGGTGAATCACATAGTTTATCTGCTAATGTATCATTACAAGTCTGCATACAGCAGCAGACAACTCTTTTGGATGCAGCAGTCTGGCTACCGCGGGTCTAGCAAGTCCTCAGCGAGCTGATCGGTTGCCACGGTAACCGCTGTGATGGTAATGGGCATAAAATTTGCATTGACCGATCAACAAGTCTGTCGACTACCACCTCAATATCTGGGTATGGCTTCAAAGCTAATCCGCACAGGTGACCCGAATGATTTGACCACACAATCTTGTGTAACTCTCTCTCGACCAATCGGGAAGAACCTCCCCAAAACCCCAAAATTTCTCTACATTTTCCTCACACCATATTATGCTGAAGAAGTGCCAAAACACATACTGGAGACGGTGTACACAATGGTTTACACAGTGGCTATGGATCCATGAAATCCATGGAATATGGAACGACATAAGGCCATGGGGGTTGGTACAGAAAAATGCTGATGCTAAGTAGGGCATCTTGTAATTGACAGCTAATCGGCCATTTCTGGATAACAAATTCCTCAACTTCTAGTCTCAACAAACTTTGTCCCATGCCATCGAAAGACTACACTCATTAAGTTTTACTGATACCTGATCAATCCAAGAGTGACTTTGGAAGATGGCAAGTGCAAAACTCGTCACATTCAACAGCACACGTACATCACAAACACTCTCATAATGTCAAAACACATCCTCCTACAAACTGTAAACTCAAATGATGTCCAATCAGAAGAAAATATCATCAGCAAACATATTTATTATCATGAAATTCAGGCACTCACCTGTTGGGACAGATGACCAGTTTGACAAGGACAAATGGTGACCAAAGAAGACAGGATAATATGCCATGAAAGAAAAAGAAATAAAAGAAATACAAACGTGTAAAAATCAGTGATTTGTGATAACAATGGTATGAGATGGACATATAACTTACATCATTATAATCACTCAAGTCAGCAAACTACTCTACTAGACTCAGAGATCTTAAACTCAACAAATAAAGCTAAGTCATTTGCTTAAAACTGAGAAATTAGATATACAAGTTTACAAATTCGAAGTTTTATGTATTGATTAACTCCTCTTGAAATTTCAAACTTTTAAAAACGTTCTGAAATTCAAAACTTCTTAGTTTTTATGAAACATGTTGATGTGGCATCATGAATTGAGCTAACGATTTTCTATTTTCATGGAGTAAATTTTCTCACATCAGTGTTTATTTGGTGACCAACTTCTAGTTTGTTTGTTTTTTTACCGTGTTACTAATACATTTTTGGAACATAAGGTGGGACACAAATCCTACATCATTAACAAGCTTGGAGCTTGGAAAAGTAGACGGTACCAAAAATCAGAAAATTAGTCTTCTACAACTCTAAAACTTTCGACAGTGATGAATAACATGTACACAAACAAATGAGCAAGTTATCATGAGTCGCACTTTAATGTCTTCAAAGGTTATCATGAATGACACAATATCATCTTCAATTTGGCAATAGGTTTACTTTATTCACAAAATAATGATTAATGTCATGTATGCTTTTATTTATGAAAAGGAAAAATTGAAATACATAGTGATGAGAAATGCACATCTGTAGAATCATGCAAAATGAATAGAAAGTGCATTCGTCGGAGCACATATGCAGGATCACGATTGAGCGCGGCTTTGATGGGACTATTACACTGAGGAATTGGGCGAGGGAGAGTTTGAATTGATAGCCCCCCAAATTATTCAGAGAGGGCGGCATATGAAAAGCTCATCATCGGCACTTAGCAATAAATGGTGAGCGTTACATTACCCTGACTCTCTCCCCCTCTCTCTCTCTCTCTATGTCTCTGTCTCTATACATATTACTGTGAATATGTGTCTGTTTGTCTGTCTGTCTCTCTTCTGCTCAGTCTTTTTCTTCATGTGTTTGTGTGTGTGTCTCTCTCTCTCTTTCTAATCTCTTTTATCACCTATATGTGTGTATGTATCTGTGTATTGTGTCCATGAGTACTGTAAAACAATGTATTCGCGGCATGACATTTTCGCGAATTGGAGCCGATGGCCTTTTTCAAAATTGAATTTTCGTGAATTTCCACAAAACTTTCGCAAGCATTTTGATTTCACGAATCTTGGTTCTCAAAAAAATATGTGAATTTAAAATGCACACACACACACACTTTCCTCATTTTACAGGATGTATTTCTGTTTGTCAGTCATCTATCTCTTTCTCTCGTTTATCAATCTCTCTATCTATCTATCCTCCCATCTATCTTTCCAATTCATTGATCTTTTTTTTCATTATTGCAATAGACATTACATCGGCCTTCCAGACAATTCAGTGAATTACTTCCCGAGGGCGCCCGAATTCAGTCGGGCTCGAGGGGAATGCACCACAAGTAGAGTTAGAACTCAATCACTCAGATGTCATGCACTTTGGCTGGATACCTATAATGATGGGCACCATTTCATTCATCTCAATGAGGCTGCGCACTATACACCCACAATGCAGGCATTAATGCTGATATTTGATTGTGAACATATCAAACATAAAAGTATATCCGAACCTCTGTTGATCCTGCCTCTTTCAAAATCTAAATAGTTTCCCTGAACACATGACTGTTTCTTTGTTCTTACATAATATTCATATCTTTCTTTATTGATTTCATGTCACACCACACTTTTTGGGCATTCTGCATGCCACATTCAAGTTTTAAAAGATTGTAAAAATGATTGCAGTGATAGCTAACCATTATTATGGTACAAATAGTGAAAAAGATAATACTGAACAAAAGATTAACATGACGTGCAGCTTTATGGGAGTGCAGATCATTTTGCTGTGAGTGAAAGTGAAATTGTAATCTTTTATCCAAATCGCGCGGGTTTCCCACTCTCAAATTTATTCAGTGTGAATCCCATAAGGATGGAATCCTGCAAGTTTTGTTCATGCGACTTCCGATTCTTCTCGTTGACTTACACAATCAGCAGCATAGGTGTTTGCAAGCGCAGGTAAGCCACCTATCACGTTTCTCAGGCAAGGCAACATGGGCTAGAAATATGCAGAGTGAGTTGGGAATGTGCAGGGTATAGCACATACCCAAAATACCATGAGATTTTGATGCAGCTCTGCATTTTGATCAAGTGTGATCAGAGGAAATATCATGAGGGTTAAATGTTCGCGATATTTGCTCAGAAAAGGCCCTGGAGACATACAGATGGACAGAGATATAGATAGAAAGATAGATAGATAGATAGATAGATAGATAGATAAATGGACAGATGGACAGATGAATGTAGAGACAGATAGATACATACATACATATACAAATAAATGGCTGGAATAATAATAACAATAATAATAATGACAATAATAATAATAATAATAATAATAATAATAATAATAATCATAATAATAATCATAACCAATATTTATATAACACCTTTCCTATAAAATCAAAGTACTTCAACAATTTCAACAAAATACAAGAAATTAACAATATCTACTGAACAAAGCAAAACAAAACAAATGATGATTTTAAACTTGTCAGATCATTAATCACACAGACAGATAGATGGATGAAAATATGGATAGACAGATAGAGAGATAGATAAAGCTAGATAGACAACAGATAGATAGATAGATAGATAGATAGATAGATAGATAGAAAGATATATAAAGGTACTTAGACAACAGAGAAATAGATAGATAAATAGATAGATAGATAGATAGATAGATAGATAGATAGATAGATAAAGCTAGATAGACAACAGATAGATAGGTAGATAGATAGATAGATAGATATATAGACAGGTAGATAGATAGACAGGTAGATAGATATATAGGTAGATAGATAGATAGATAGATAGATAGATACATAGATACATACATACATACATAAAGCTAGATAGACAACAGAGAGACAGATAGTTAAAGCACAGAAAGACAGGGATAGATAGGTTATATACAAACAGCCAGAAGAATATGTAGATAGATAGACAAAAGAGAAAGAGAGAGAGAGAGAGATGGACAGATAAAAACAGATACACAGACCAGTACCGGTAAAGAGAAGAGATGAAAAGGGGTGACAGAGACAAAGGGATATCGTCTGTTAGCTCCAGGAACTAATTCCACTTGGGTCTTAATTAGTCCGCGGTCTCTAATCAATACACGATGGTATGTATGTATCTCAGGAATCGTTAGTGGAAGCAATTAGGACCTGAGAGCCAAACAATAAAATGCCTGTTACGTAAAGATCGCACCCCGCGAGAGTTGTTTAATGTTCTAATTTCTAACCTGGGGAACAATTAGGCAAACAAAACATCCTTGTATTGTTTTATGTTCAGGCAGGAGTATAGCACAGCCATTCCCATCAATTAAGATGTTTCATTGAAACAACTTTTTTTTGTGTGCATAATACCCCTGTGGCCTTTGACATCAGATCATTTCATTCATGTACATTATTGCTTGATCACTACAGCTTGAATGCTTTCGATACTACAAGACACGTATTGCTGAAAGGTTATCCAAAATCATGTATGCTAATTGGTCAGACTGAAGGTTACATCACAGCTAAGTAACCATGGCGGCTAATATCTCAACATCCACACGGCATCACAGTAGAACACTGGTATTCATATGGTCACATTAAGGACAATAATCAAGTTCAGTAATAATGTGTCAGACTCTAAAGGTATTGTTTACCATTGGGGGCAGTGATTAAAAAAATGCTCGAGTTATCACATTTGATGCATGTGTAGGTCAGTTGTATCACAAAACATTCTACCATATAATTATTTCACAATAAAGCCAAAGATATAAGGAGATATCACTATTTTGTCTCAGTAATAGCTGTTGACGGTATGCCTAGAAACATTTTCATTATAACTATTGTTCACATTTTGTATATTTAACAATACTTTAACATTGATTATACTGATTAACATTCTGACATTGGTTGTTTCTCTTCCTAACTCGCATTTTAGAACTATTTTGAGTCTTAAAGCTGGGTTTTTGTTTCATCTGCAAATGGTAAATAAAGTCTAGTTTTACTGCACCCATCAGTCACACAGTAATCCTTCTTTGAGTTGAATTCACCATTAGGTGAGTTCACATTCACAGTGACATATTGTGGTCATTTCATAACGTGAATGCTAATACACCACAAAATATTGGTGTTTAGGGTGGTAATTCAAACTTTGCAAGAAATATGCACTCCAGACTTAAAAGCCAACGCCGTCGTGAAATACCACTGATCATACAGCGGTGTACTACTCACATGACCTGACAAGGTTGGCTTCATTTGTCATATGAGATATGCAAATGCACAATGCCTACCAGAAGCACAATACCGTAAAAGCAGAAATTTCCACAGTACATTAATTTTCATACATTTCGCACTACTTTGGGCTAGAATGAATCCTAAAACCTGCAAAAAAAAAATTTCATAATTTTATCTGCACATTCTGAATGGGTAGGCAATTGCACAGCACGAATTCAAGAATCAACGAACACGTTTTTGAGCCAAGCAACGTGAAAAATTTAATCACGCGAAAATACTGTCGTTTTAGAGTACAGTATATACCAAAATAAACTTTGCGTTAAATTTACGTGTAACGCAAGCGCCGATCGGTACTGCGTTAATCTTTCTGCGTTACAAAATTAACGATCACCGTGCGTGAATGATCGTTACAGATCGTTACAGATCGTTACTGTGCGTTACAGATCGTTACTGTGCGTTAATTTTTAGATCTTGCGTTAGCGGACTTGTCATGTGGACTGGCAAGAAATCTCGGAAATTGCGAGACTCGGAGATGCCTCGGTTAAGTAACTGTCGTTCGTAATATTTACTACGGACAATTTCCTGCCGGCGGAAGGCATTTAAATAGCGATATCAAATACCGAAAAGATTTTGTAGTTGAGCAAAACTCCCCTGGCAATGTCGTATTGTCATTGTCGTCAAATTTGTACTCATGGGCGCAGTCAATGGAATCGGGCAAGCAAAAATTTCGAAGCCACATTTTTCCCCCACAGCCAACATATTCCATCGAACATTGAACCCATGAAATCACGCATACGCAAGCCTAAAACTAACGCCGACTGTCTAACGTTAGCGATGTCACGATTTCAACAACGGTCAGACACTTACTCAATTCAGGAAGGTGCAAAAGTCCGTTTATATTCCAATACACAACGTGTGTCTCGCCGAATAACTGGTCGTAGTGTGTGGTGACAAAGCCGAGTATTTCGGCAGTAAAAGTAGCTGCAGCAGAAGAAAATGTCTACCACTTTCTGCTCGCATTATTACACTGCCAGCAGGTGAGTCAAGTGGTGACTTGATAGGCACGCTTCACATGAAAGTTTACCCAGAAACATGAAAAATCCCACGATGCCAAGGTGCCAGAGTGGGGGAATGGGGAAGGGTGGAGAGAGAGAGATACCAATCAACAGAAGAAACCGCGCGTACTGGCGCATTCTCGGAGGTCATGAACAGTCTGGGGTCTTGGAGATGAACAGAGAAGGAATGTTTAATTAAAGATAGCTCAAGTCGAAGACCCAGGATTACAAACGTTGATTCTTTTTTTTTTCTCCTTTCATATATCATGCCTTCACGTTTAGAAATGGTTGCACTCCTTAAAAAAAAAAAAAAAAAACTCTCCTGCGATTTTTAAAACGTCAAACTTACCATGAAAGTGTTACTACGTGTAATACAATAGTTAATACTATACCTATTGCTTTAATCATACAATGTATCTGTATAACACAAATTTGACTACCAATGACAATAAAAGATACTTGTATTTGTTTTGTGCGGAGATTTTTTTGTCTTTATCCTGACTAGTTCCTATGAAATTTCTAATGTTTTTACGGCAGCATCAACAGCCAAAAATAAATTACTGAGAGATTTATAGATTATGAAATTTTTGGCAACCATCCATTTGAACGTCAGGCATGAAAAGCTCCTGATATTCAGCAAAAACAACTCAACAGATCAGAGACAAAGTTCCTTCAAATTTTTGAGAAGTAGCACGCAGATTTGCTGGGCGTGGTAGGGTCCATGCTTTGAGATCGTCACAATCGTGTTGTCACCAGGGAGGTGGAGTGTCTCTCTTCCACCTCCCTGTTGTCACGGAGTATCGGGAAGTTCTCACAAACTTCAGGATCACCCCTCCCTGCCAACTCCATGTTGCTCCCAGGGAGGCGGGAAGAGTCTCTTCCCACCTCCCTGTTGCTCCCCAACGTGCATTGTGAATGCGTGGCGTTTCTTGTCACCGTCAGTACCCGAGGCTGCTTTGTATTTGTCTTGGAATATTGATTCTTCTTGTCATAACATGAGTGTAGTAATCGTTTTGCATGGCTATGTAAAAAATTGTGATACAACGTGTACTCAACTCGTCTTTGTGATTTTTTTCTTCAGTCCAAAAGGAAGACAAAATAGTATCATGACGTTTGCAATTGTTCGAAAGGTCTGCTTTTGATAACTCACAGACTACTCAGTAATCACCCTTGTTTTCCCGCTCCCAGGCCCTCCAATTTTATTGAGCAATCCACACGCGCGCGCAAATTCCTTTGCCATGTGGTTTTGCCAGCCAGCTGTCGGAATGTGCTTTGAAGTTACATTTCAGCCTGGCCTGGCTGGCATGAATGGGTGTCGAGTTTCAATCAATACCTACTGTTGTTTTATTCTTGTATTTGAACATGTCGTTTCACCTGACAACACACGGAGATCGGGAAGGTGTAGGGCCAGGGAAGAGGTTTTTGTTGTGTGTTGCAACCTAATCCGGGCAATTAACCCCAGAGGGCAATTACCCCCCCCCCCCCCTCCCCCGCTAAATACTGGTTAATGGTAAGGTTAGAGTAAAGATTAGGGTAAGGTTTAGGGTGAGGAGTTTGGGTTATGGTTAGGATTAGGGCCAGGGGAAGGGTCCGGGGTAATTGCCCAGGAAGAAAAGAGGGACGCGCTTTTGTTCTTGGTCAAATCGATTTCCTAGGTGATGCTGTGGAGCTAGAAAGGAACAAAAAAAGCAATTATGATGTCTGGCGTACTTCCGGGACGTCTTATTTTTCTTGCACTCTGAAATTTCCTATTGTTTGGCGTTATCAATGTCGTTAATTGTTAAGTTACTCTCTTTCGCATTATAAACTTAAAGTCCATAGAACATTCATACGCATTAAGATCACACTCGAAAAGCTATACTGGTGTATAGTTTGAACACAGCAAAATGAAATAACGAATATCCCGCAGATTTACCAAAATTATGCGTCATGTGGGTCCATTCATTTTCTTTTCTTTTCTTTTTTTCATTTGTCTTCTTGTCGATGTGGGGGGTATAGATTCAGGATATACTTTTCCTTTTCCCCTTTCGGCCCGGTGCGATTACTCCTGGTGCTGACATTCTTTCTGCTCGTCTTCCGATTATACTGTTGTTGTAAATAAATGCGCATGGAGCCCCAGCTGTATCGCAAAAAAAAAAAAAAAAAAAGTCTATCTAAAGTTGACCTTCAAGTACATGTACTTAAGTAAAATCTGAATCAATTAGCCATGGTACGGGTTTGCGGTTTCAATCCCCTCGAAGCCCGATATTTGCCTTTAAGCAAGACACTTTATCCACAAAAGGCCAGGGCTCCACACTAACTTTTATTTCGGTGGCCCGATCGGGCCACCAAAATGATTGATTTTTATTTTTTGGTGGCCCGAAAAGGAAAGCAAACAAGCAAAACTATCGGTCCTACTAAACATAGAAAAATAAATATCAAGTATTACTGAAGTGATACAGGTGCCCACGTCTAAAATAAGGAGAAAATTTAATCATCTTATACCGTTATTCTGAGTTCTAAGATTTCGCAAATAGGCTTATAGATTATTATAAAAGTTGATGCCTATTAAATTGGTCAAAATTTACGTTTGAAATGAGAAAGTGGGAGCATTTGCAGACATTGTAAACATCTGACATTTGTTTTAGCATCGTAAAGAGCCAAAAAATTACCGTTATTTATTTCTGGTGGAAATTCAAGCAATCATTCAACATTTACAAGTATTTTAACACCTTCCGGAATGTAAAACCAAGCAACCGACATTCATTCTATCATCTTACGGACCTGAATATCATCCTTATTCATTTCCGAACGTGAAAGCAAACATCCGCTCTTTATTTTATCATCTAACTGAGCCGATTGATACCGTTTATATTTTCCAAATGTACAAGCAACAATCTGTTACTTATTTTAGCATCGCCACGGAGCAGAATATTACCGGTATTCATCTCCAAATTCAAAAGCAAACACCCGACATTTACTTTATGATCGAAGGAGCCGAATGTTACTGCTGTCCACTTCCGAAAGTGAAATGAATCATCTGACATATTTCAGCATCGTACGGAGCCGAATGTTATACTGTTTTTCACATTCAAACGTTATCCGACATTACATTTACCATCAAACGCAACTGAATGTTATTGTTATTCATTTCGAAATGTTAAATTTATAGCAAATGTCTGATATTTATTTTAGCATCTTAATTATGGAGCAGAATGTTACTGCTTGTCACTTCCGAACGTTCAAGCAATCATCTGACATTTATTTTGGCATCTTCCGAAGCCGAATGTTATTGAGCACTATTTACTTTCGAACGTAAAAGCGAACATTCGGCATTTCATCGTCGTACGGAGCTGAATATCACTGTTATTCATTTCCGAACGTCAAAGGGATCATTCGACATATATTTTAGTATCTTCCGGAGCTGAATGTTATTGCCATTTACTTTTGAACGTAAAAGCGAAGATCCAGCAATTATTTCATCATCGTACTGAGTTGAATACTATTGTTATTCATTTCCGAACGCCAAAGCAAACATTCAACATTTATTTTAGCATCTTCCGGAGCTGATTGTTATTGCTATTTACTTTCGAACATAAAAGTAAACATCAGACATTTATTTATCAACGGACGGAGTTGAATACTATTGTTATTCATTTCCGAACGTCAAAGCAAACATTAAAGGACGAGTTCACCTTCATAAACATAAGGATTGAGAAAATGCAACAATATTAGTAGAACACATTGCATCAGTGAAAGTTTGAGGAAAATTGGACAATCGATGCAAAATGATGAGGAGACTACAGCTTGTGAGTCATATGCGTACAACAGTATAAAGAAAATGTAAAAGAAAATTCAACATATTTTCACTTTTTTCGCATAATAAAAGAGCATTTGACTTGCCTCTTTCTAAAGGCAGGGGGAATTCTATTACCCATAACATTTGTCGGTAACGAGTCAGGGGAATGTGTACTTTTTTCAAAAGATGGAATTTTGTGAAATTCTCTTTATATTTTCCTTATATTGTTGTACGCATGTGACATCTAAGTTATTCATACACTGCAGTAGTCTTCTCATCCAGCGGGTACCGCACAAAAACTTCAAAAATTCATAACTTTTGAACGGATTGTCTGATTTTCCTCAAACTTTCAATGATGTGTTCTACTAATATTGCTACATTCTCTCAATCCTTATGTTTATGAAGGTGAACTTGTCCTTTAACTTCACCATCAAACGCATTTAAATGTTACTGTTATTCATTTCGAAATTTAAAAGCAAACATCATTTAAAAGCAAACATCCGACAGTTATTTAGCATCGTATGGAGCAAAATATTACTGTTATTCACTTCCGAACGTAAAAACAATCATCTGACATTTATTTCAGCATCTTCTGGAGCCGAATGTTATTGCTATTCATTTTCGAAAGTAAAAGCAAACATCCAACATTTATCTCGTCGTTGTACGAAGTTTATTATTATTGTTATTCATTTCCGAACGCCAAAGGGATAATTCGACATTTACTTTAGCATATTCCAGAGCTAAATATTATTATTATTTACTTTCGAACGTAAAAGTAAACTTCCGGCATTTATTTTATCATCGTATACGGAGTTGAAATTCATTATAATTTATATCCGACCGTCAAAGCAAACATTCGACATTTATTTCAGTATCTTCCGGAGCCGTATTTTATCCCTATTCATTTCCGAACGCAAAATCAAATATCTGACATTAATTTCAGCACCGTACGGAGCTGAATCTTTACCATTATTCATTTCCAAAAGTATGAGCAAACATCCGACATTTATTTTTGTATAATACGGAGTCGAATATTACCGTTATTCATTTCCAAAATTAAGAGCAAACATCTGACATTTAATCTAGCAGCTTTACAGGCCTCGAAATAGGATTTTGGAGGGGCAAGGCCATATAGAAAAGGGCACTTTTTCCAAGAGGCCAGGGCACTTAAGTCAGTCAGAGGGGCACCAAGGCCACATTGGAAAGGGCATGTTTGGTGTTTATGAAAAAAGAAAGAAGAAAAACAAACCGAGAAAAACAAACACACACACACACACACAAAGTGCAACACACAACAAAAACCTCTTCCCTACAGCTGTAACACATTCCCGATCTCCGCGTTTCTATCAGGTGAAACAACATTTTTTAAAACAGGAATAAAACAACAGTAGGTATTGATTGAAACTCGACACCCTTTCAGGCCAGCCAGGCCAGGCTGCCATGAAACTTCAAAGCACATTCCGACAGCTGGCTGGCAAAACCACAAGGCAAAGGAATTTGCGTGCGCGTGTAGATTGCTATGATTAGTCTGTGACAGACAGTTCATGACCTCCAAGAATGCGCCAGTACGCGCGGTTTCTTCTGTTGATTGGTCTCTCTCTCTCTCTCCACCCCTCCCCATTCCCCAGTCTGGCACCCCTTGGCATCGTGGGATTTTTCTTTTTTCTTGGTGAACTTGGAGTTCACCACTCTACTCTATCTGAATATGCGCTGCCTAGCTAGAATACTCGCGGCCGCTGCGCTGCGGAGGCAGTCGGGACGGTAAAAGCCGGTCGGGTGTACATGTACGTACACGTCGTCTCGTATCTCGGAAAGATACTTTGAGTTTGAATCAGATACATCGGGACGCGAGTGAACTGAAGGTATGATATTTGAGATCAGGAAAGTTGTTCAAGCTTATTAAAGAGACTTTGAGAAAGGGCATATCATACGTCATAAATAATAACTTTCATTCTAAAAGGGCACCACGGCCCCAAGAAAAAGGGCATATTTTTTTTTTTTTGGCCGTAACTTTGATCAAAAAACAAAAGGCGTTGCGGCCAACGAGAGGGGCACCGACGGCCAATGCCGTCGGTGGCCGTCGGTTAATTCGAGGCCTGAGCTTACGAAGCCGATAGTTAGTTACCGCTGTTCATTTTCAAAACTGAAGGCAAACATCCGGCTTTTTTTGGTGGCCCGGCGTGCGTTTTTGGTGACGCCGGTCGCAAATAAACCATTCGCGAAATCGTGATTCGATTCGCGAAAAGACTCCGCTAAATCGCTTCACTCGGCAGGGGCTACGTCGTCCTTTCACCAGGTCTCGTTACAAAACCAAAATCTCGTGTGAGTTCTTGCGTTACCTATCGTTAATTTTAACGAAACATCGTTAATTTGCGTGAGGGATCGTTACTCATCGTTACTCATCGTTACTCATCGTTACTCATCGTTACTACAAACGTTAATTTTCCCGATCGTTACTTTGCGTTACTAACGATTCAGGTGAAACCGCTTGCGTTAATGAAACGTTAATGTTGATTAACGCAAAGTTTCTTTTGGTATATACTGTACGTCATGAACAAGAGCAGTACCAAGTGAATTACTGCAGTATCTATTACCATGGTAATTTGGAAATGAATATGATGCCAACAAATTACCGAGGCATCTAATTTCACAATACCGATGTGAACGCACCTATTGATGGATAGTGCCCTTCAGCTAAACACTGCTGTCATTTGAGTTTGGTACACAAACAGGCTAATTGCTGCTTAAAATGACAGCTCATGGGGGGAGAATGAATCACGAGTCTTTTCCCATTAACTCCCTCCTAGGACTGCCAAATCAAAATTGCCACTGACATTGTGCACAAACATATTGCTGATGGAAATAGCACAGTTAAAGGGAAAAGGACATGTGCATCTCATCCAGCGAAGTTTTAAAAATTCATAATTTTTTGATAGATTGTGCAATTTTCCTCAAATTTCATTGGTGCATTCTAATAATATTGCTTCATTCACTCAATCCACATGCTTACTTGGGGAAACTTCCCCTTTAACTGAAGAAACATATTGCCTGTTGTAATAGCAGAGTTAATTGGGGAAAAAAAATCTCTGATAAACTTGCGGCCCTTTCTTTCCGATGCAGCCAACACAACAACCTTGTGCAACCAGGCATTTTGGAAGAATGTTTCTGTTAACAAATCTCTCATTTCTAACACAGATATATGTCATGCTAGTTTGAGCATGTATTTAAACTGTGTTCTACAACTAAAAGTAGATGAAAAATTGGATGAAATTTGGTGGAATTTGACAGTTTTTATGTTTTTCTGATACTGACATAAACCTCTAAGCTTAGATCAGAGGGGTGAAAAGAAATGTCAAAATGAGGTTAACTACCCCTGAAGTATCATGGTCCTTTTAAAAGATGATAACAGAGATGCAGGATATGAAGCAACCAAAAAAAAAAAAAAAAATCCCACTTATTTACATAATTCAATTGCTATCGCATTAAAAAAGAAACGGGTCACAACTCCCTATCTTTCTAATTTGGGACATACAAACAATCAAAATGAATGCAATGATGCTCATCAAATTATTCATTGGCTAGAGGCATGAGTGAAATAGGGCGGAAAATTTAGTTGGAACAGAGGGAAAAACACAAAAATTGTGCACTACACCATAATCCCGTCCCCCTCCCACCGTCCATGTACTTTCACAGCTATTTATATCTTCATATTCTACATACAGTCCCGCTCGCGGTAACCTGTGGGGGTCCGTGTCACTCCCGCGATTACCGCGTATGCCCGCGTCCTCCCGCGTACTCCCGCGCTCTGTCATGCAAAATTTTCGCAAGTCCGTGGACGATGTGTGCGGCGCCAAAAATCGCGACAATACCGCACACAGTACAGGGAACTCCCGCCCACACGAGCGAGTGCGAGTTGTACGATCGCGATTGCAGCATGCATGCACACTGTGCACAGCACAGCTAGCAGCGCGCGATTCAACGTTGTGCTTGTCGTGCTGTTCCTGACGACGCAATGTGCACTGTATGTGTTACGAGTGGCGTAATCACAGTACAAAACTTGTACATTGAAAAACAAATGTGGAATTAATCTCAGCAAAACCCAAGTAAAATTTATGCTACATATCATTAAAGACTAGAAGACATTCGCATTGGACCACGAACGCAACGGTATAATATCGTTACCTTCTCATTTCGAGCGAGTCCCGAGGAGGCATCGAACGGCAAGAATCAATGCAACATGACAGTTTATGCAGAACGTTGAATTTATTTCCAGTCCCATGAAAACAGCACGATGTGTTTTTTGCTATTATATATGTAGTACAGTATTCCTGTAGGTACGTAAAGTACAGTTTGTAGGCCCACTGGTAACTGACGCACCTGTGTCTCACATCTAGTTCTCCGACCGTGCTGTATGACCGCCGAGTCGATTGGTTGGCAGTACCAAAAATAATAATAATAACAATGATAATAATAATGATAATAAATAAATAAATAAATAATATTGCCTTCCATGTGTTTCTGGTACCGCATGAGCTAATAAGCCTGTGCTAGTTCGTATCAGCTGTTCCCTGTCACAGCTTAAGGCAACGTACCGTACGAGAAAGATTTTTTTTTTTAATTCTCATTTGTTTGCTTTACTTATGGCCTATATATTTGCCGTAACTTTATGCCACGAACGTCAGAGAATTAAGTTTAGCAGAGAACCATGAAAACACGTGTAGCCCCTAAAGAACGTGTATTCCCCGAAATGTCATTGATACTCACAACCTGTCGAGAAAAATGCGATCACAACAGCTGGCACGCGCGATCTACAATTTGTTGAGCGCCCCGCGGCCCGTTGCACTGTTTGTTTATTAAATTTGCGTAAGTTATATGAAAAGCTAGGAACCATACCGTGCTCATACGAAAAATAGAGCTAGAAAACAACTGTCGTATCGCTTAGAAATATCCGTAAGGAAATTATAGAGCTAAAAGAAAATTATGATGTCATGATAATAATGACATACCGGTAAATGATTATTGGAATTAGCTTTTGTGAAGTGAGTAAATGGACGGCACAGACCCCTTGCAAAATGAGAGGAGACAATAAAAATTATGATTACAAGAGGAGGCAAAGAGTAGACACAGACGATGTAATACGATTCGAAAAATAAACGCATTTGTGAACTCTAATCTTCATAATGATTTGACAAGTTTCGATTTTACCTCCTGACTAGTGTATTCGCTCAGAACTTCCCGTGAACACGCAGGGGAGTTGAAATTTGTAGCTCCCGCGATTCCCGCGTTCGCTCCAATGAACACGGAAGGCATGCAAGCTTTTGTACCTCCCGCGTATTCCCTCAACTTCCTCTGAACATCACGAAGGGGTGAGAGATTAGTGCTCCCGCGTTTACCAGTTTACCGCAGAAGCGCTTTCCACTGAAAAGAGAGCGCAAACTTAATTACCCCGTAATCCCTCCTCTGGTATAGAGTAAGGGAAGGATGCGAGATTATTGTAACTCAATAAATAATAGAAAATAGGCCTACTTTGATGCTGATATGCATGTCTAGTACAGTCGTTGCTATAGTATACTTAAGTTTCTCAAATATAACCATACCCATAGATATATAGTGCGTTAATTCAAGCAATTCCGCCTCCCTGCTTCAAGTCTAAGATCTCTAGCTGGTGTATAATATGCGGATTTGAAGAAAATGGTTCCAAGTTCATTACTACCTATATAGTGATGGCCCTGAGCAAAATTGGCCATAACAAATACTTTGTCAAGAAAGTAGAGGGCAACGCTTGTGATTTTGATATTTCTTTCTTTAAATAATGAAAACACTTGGTGCTCATGTAGAGGACAGATAGATAAAGACAGTTATACCAGTTTGTTGCTTGTCTAAAAGAAAATTATAGAGAGGTTATAGTAACAGAGTTATTATGATAGTAGTAATAATGACAGTAATAAGTAGAAGACGAAGAACAGAAAAAAATTGTTAAGAATAGATGATTGGTGTATTTATATGTGAGTCCAGTACGAAAGATGAATTCATCTGTTTGTTTTTAAGATGAATGCTGAATACTCTAATGATTTGATAAATTTCCCTCTTACCATGGATTTTTGTTACTGCTGTTATCAAAATGAATAATACAAGGACGTGTAATGTTTTAGGGATTTATTTGCCATCTGATATTATTAGAAGAAAAAAAGTGTACGGAAAACAAAATTGCATAATATTTGATTATGAACCAGAGCTTGTGGATTTGAAGAAGTACAGTATAAAATTTCCGGTACGACAATCCTGAAAATTGTGGCCAAGCAGGACCAGTGTTAAAAATAAAAATAAAATTATTCTGGAATGGATTTGTGTAAGGTTGTATTCACGCTGAACCTGCTGTAAACGCGGGAGGAGTCGAGATTTGTAGCTCCCGCGATTCCCGCGTACGCTCCAATGAACACGGAAGGGGTGCACGCTTCTGTACCTCCCGCGTATTCCCTCAACTTCCTCTGAGCATCACGAGAGGGGTGAGAGATTAGTGCTCCCGCGTTTACCGCAGAAGCGCACTCCACTGAATAGAGAGTGCGAACTTTGAAATTACCCCGTAATCCCTCCTCTGGTATAGAGTTAACAAGTGAAGGATGCGAGACTATTGTAACTCAACTATAGAAAATAGGCCTACTTCGATGCTGATATGCATGTCTATAGTATATGCAGTCGTTGCTATAGTATACTTAAGTTTCTCAAATAATATATAACCGTACCCATAGATTGATAGTGCGTTAATTCAAGCAATTCCGCCTCCCTGCTTCAAGTCTAAGATCTCTAGCTGGTGCGGGTTTGAAGAAAATGGTTCCAAGTTCATTACTACCTAGTGATGGCCCTGAGCAATTGATTGGCCATAACAAATACTTTGTCAAGAAAGTAGAGGGCAACGCTTGTGATTTTGATATTTGTTTCTTTAAATAATGAAAACACTTGGTGCTCATGCAAAGGACAGATACCAGTTTGTTGCTTGTCTGAAAGAAAATTATAGAGGTTATAGTAACAAAGTTATTATGATAGTAGTAATAATGACAGTAATAAGTAGAAGACGAAGAACAGAAAAAAGATTGGTAAGATGATGGGTGTATTTATGTGAGTACAGTACGAAAGGTGAACGCATTTGTTTGTTTTTAAGGTGAATGCAGAATACTCTAATGATTTGATAAATTTCCCTCTTACCATGGATTTTTGTTACTGCTGTTATCAAAATGAATAATACAAGGACTTGTAATGTTTTTAGGGATTTATTTGCCATCTGATATTACTAGAAGAAAAAACGTGTACGGAAAAAAGAAATTGTATAATATTTGATTATGAACCAGAGCTGGTGGATTTGAAGAAGTACAGTATAAAATTTCCGGTACGACAATCCTGAAAATTGTGGTCAAGCAGGACCAGTGTTAAAAAAAAATAATAAATAAATAATATTCTGGAATGGATTTGTGTAAGTTTGTATTCACGCTGAACCTAATGTGAACGCGGGAGGAGTCGAGATTTGTAGCTCCCGCGATTCCCGCGTACGCTCCAATGAACACGGAAGGGATGCAATCTTTGTACCTCCCGTACGTGCATTCCTTAAACTTCCTTTGAGCGTCACGAGAGGGGTGAGAGATAAGTGCTCCCGCGTTTACCACAGAAGCGCTTTCCACTGAATAGAGAGCGCGAACTTTGAAATTACCCCGTAATCCCTCCTCTTCTGTATAATAGTCTTCACAAGTAAAAGATGCGAGATTATTAAGTTTAACTCCAGAAATAAAAGAAAATAGGCCTATACTGGCTACTTTGCTGCTGATTATGCAAGACTGGTATTCAGTCGTTGCTATAATATACTGAAGTTTCTCAAATAAATATGCGTTAATTCTAATTGTTCCGCCTCCCAATACTTCATGTCTGTAAGATCTCAAGCTGGTGAGTTTGAAGAAAATGGTTCCCATGTTCATTATACTGATGACCCGGTCCAAAATCGGCCATAACAAATCTCTGTCAAGAAAGACTAGTATTGGTTAAGTGCAACGCTTGTGATTATTTTTCTCTTGAATAATGAAAACACGTGGTGCTCATGCAGAGGAAAGATAGAGAAAGACAGTTAGTTTGTTGCTTGTCCAAAAGAAAATTATAGAGGTTAATAGTAACAAAGTTGTTATGATAATACTAATAATGACAGTAACAAGTAGAAGAAGAGAACAGAGAAAGATTTGATTAGATAACGGGTGTAAATATGTGAGTATATACAGTTCAAAAGGTGAACGCATGCTATTTTGTATGTTTATTGGGTGAACGCTGAATAATATTGCTGAGTGATTTGATAAGTTTCCCTCTAACCATGGATTTTTGTTACTACTGTTATCAAACTAAAAGATAAAAACAAAGACTTGTGATGTTTCGAGGGATTAATTTGCCATCTTTTATTACTATATACAACGTTTCCGAAAAATGTATATATACATTGTATAAAATTTCATATTTGATTATTTATTATTTTATTAAGAACCGGAGCTTGTGGATTTGAAAAAGTACAGTATAACATTTCTGGTACGACAATCCCGAAAAATGTGGCCATGCAGGACCTATGTAACAAAAAAAAAAAAAAAAGTATGTTCTGGAATGGATTTGTGTAAGCTTGCATTCACGCTGAACCTCCTGTGAACACGGGAGGAGTCGAGATTAAACTTTGTAGCTCCCGCGATTCCCGCGTACGCTCCAGTGAACACGGAAGGCATGCAAGCTTTTGTACCTCCCGCGTATTCCCTCAGCTTCCTCTGAGCATCACGAGAGGGATAAGAGATTAGTGCTCCCGCGTTTACCGCACTTCACTGAATAGAGAGCGCGAACTTTGAAATTACCCCGTAATCCCTCCTCTTCTGTATAATATAATAGTCTTAACAAGTATACAAGATGCGAGATTATTTAACTCCAGAAATAATAGAAAATAGACCTACTTTGATGCTGATATGCATGTCTACAGTCGTTGCTATATTATACTAAAGTTTCTCAAGTAAATATAACCGTATATACCCATAGTTTATAGTTCATTAATTCAAGCAGTCCCGCCTCTCTGCTTCATGTCTATAGATCTTAAGTTGGTGAGTTTGAAAAATGGTTCCCATGTTCATTACTGATGACCCGGACCAAAATCGGCCATAACAAATACTCTGTCAAGAAAGTATTGATTAAGAGTGCAACGCTTGTGATTTTTTCTCTTGAATAATGAAAACACGTGGTGCTCATGCAGAGGAAAGATAGCGAAAGACAGTTTGCTGCTTGTCTAAAAGAAAATTACAGAGGTTATCAACAAGGTTGTTGTGATGATACGAATGACAGTATAGAAGAAGAAGAAGAAGAACAGAAAAAGACTGACCAGTTGTAAAGATGTGAGTATAAGGTTCGAAAGATGAACGCATTTGTTTGTTTAAGGTGAATGCTGAATACTATATGCATTTGACAAGTTTCCCTCTTCCCATGGATTTTTGTAACTACTGTATATCAAAATGCAGAACAAATCAAAAACTACTTGTAATCTGTTGATGGATTTATAGGTTTGCCATATTACATGTATACTATTAAAGAAAAAAAGTTTCCGGAAAAAAAAATGATTAGTAGAACCAAAGCTTGTGG
Source organism: Diadema antillarum (assembly GCF_040938485.1). Taxonomy (NCBI): domain Eukaryota; kingdom Metazoa; phylum Echinodermata; class Echinoidea; order Diadematoida; family Diadematidae; genus Diadema; species Diadema antillarum. The sequence continues at coordinate 691,316 of NW_027271044.1, read as the reverse complement.
ATGGGAAGAAGTACAATATAAAATTCCCGGTACCACAATCCCGAAAAAATGTGGCCATGGATAGTACTAAATGTAACAGAAAATACAATTCTGGAATGGATTTGTGTATGCTTGTATTTGCTCAGAACCTCCTGTGAACGCGGGAGGAGTCGAGATTTGTAGCTCCCGCGATTCCCGCGTTCGCTCCAAGGAATATGGAAGGGGTACGTGCAAGCTTTTGTGTCTTCCGCGTAATCCTCAGCACCCAAAGTATTGTGGAGCTGGTAGCACTTTCCGCGTATTCCTTTAACATCCTCTGAACATCATGAAAGGAGTCTGAGATCAGTGTTGTGCTCCCGCGTTTACCGCAGAAGAGCACTCCATTGAATAGAGAGTGCGAACTTTGAAATTGCCCCTCTGTATCCTGTCTTAACAAGGGGAGGATGCGACATTACTGTTACTGTTACTGTTACTCCAGTAAAGAAAATGAGTTTGATAACTGGTGGGTTTGAAGAAAAGAATGCACAGTTCATAAATACATGAAATAGACATTATAGTGATTGCCAGGACCAATATCCTGCCAAAACATGAATATTCTACGAAGAATGTATATAAATTGCATATCGAGCTCCTCGCTGTTTGTCTTCCTCTTTTTCTTTTCTTTTGACTGATGAAACCATTTGGTGCTCAGAGGAAATATAGAGAAGACAGTTGCCTTATCGCCTATCGGAAAGGACATTAAAGAGGTAAAAGAAACGAAGTTACGATGATACTAGAAGACGCAGAGAAGAGCAGCAAGATTGATCAGATTAAGGATAGTACAGAATAGATTATTTGAATACAATTCAAAAAGTGAACGCATAGTGAAACCATAGGTTTGCCTTGACAAATTTTTCTTCGTCTGTGTGTGATGAACACTTAGTAAGGTTATGAAACTATGTGACAAGTTTTCCCTTTTCACTTCATTGGATGTCAATGAAATCTACAATATACACTTGATATTGCAACAACGTCGAGGATTTTGCTTGCCACGTTACGACTCAAGTTTCCGGGTGTACAACCATCATTTGGATATTCACCGTATGTAATATTTTGCCGCCAGATGAAGAAATGCATGATCACTCCGTGTCGTGGCAGAGAGGTAAGCTTTCGTTAATAGCGTTCATCATATATTAAATTTTAACATATAAATTTAAGATCCGGAGCTTGTCGATGGACATATATACCGACAAACTCTTCGTGAAAGTGAGGAGAAAGGTAAGTGAAAATAAAGCATGCCTATTATATAATTTCAATAATTGCCTGTGGTCTGTGAAGGCATTAACACTGAAAGTGGTCATGTAAATGAGAAGAAAGGTAGTAGCTCCCGTGTAGTCCCGCTCTCCCTGTTTAACTCTCAATAAGGGAGGGAACGGGTAATGACCCTTGAAGCTCCCGCGTGCTCCCGCATTTTGTAATCACAATACAGGCAAGTTGATTACGACCTTTGTTGCTCCCGCGTTTTCCCGCGCCCCTTCTCTCGATACAGGAGGGGTAATCAGCTTTGAAGTTCCCGCGTAATCCTGCACACCCTACTTTCAATACGGGCGGGATACGAACCTCGTCACTCGTGTAGTCACGCACTCTGGATATCACTTATGAAGACCGAGTATCAGTTGGGGGAGGGGCACTCTCTACTCTCAATACAGGAGGGGGATACGAGCTATGTCACTCATGCGAAAATGAGAAAGGGATATACCCCGTGCCAGAAAATAATTTTCTATCACACCATGATGCGTTAACTATAGTATATACCATTATCGCTAAGTGATTTAGGCCACTAAAAAAGAGTGGAAAAAAAAAGAAAAAAAATGTAGGCACTTTGTATTATGGTACTGTTAGATCAAAGATTCAGAGCTTGTGAAATTGAAGAAATGCAATTATATCTAATCGAAAAAAGGGATATAGTAAACAAAAATTATATATCACATTTTACTGTATCTATTTGATGATCATGATTTTAAAAATGTTCAGGATATCACTTTTGGTGCAAATGTGTATGTCAGTTGTATCACAAAACATCCAACCATACTCTTTTTTTTTTTTCAATAAAGCCTAAACTATAAGGAAATATCGCTATTTTTCTCATTAAACCATAACTGTAGAGAAGAAAATGTGAGCAAGAATATTTCATTGCTTATTGTGCAACACAATCTTTTTTTTTCGAGAAAAGTATGAATGTGAATTTATTGCCAAAGATTGACGAACTTTCCCCAGAAAATATGTCTCGGAGCAAGTGCATAAATTATAAAAGAAATAGAAAGGCTTTTTGTTATTTCTCTGTTGGTCTACGATGTTTCATCACCTGATTTAAAAAAAAAAAGGAAGTGTAAACGGGCACAAAATAATACGGCAGGGGTACGAGCTTTATAGTAACTCCCGCGTTTCCCGCACAACACGCTCTCAGTACGGGAGGGGTACGAGCTTTGTAACTCCCGCGTTTCCCTCACACCCTGGGGTGGGGTACGATCTTTGTTATCCGAGCTTTGTAACTCCCGCGTATTCCCTCAACTTCTATTGTGCAACACAATTTTTTTTCGAGAAAAGTATGAATGTGAATTTATTGCCAAAGATTGAAGAACTTTACCCAGAAAATGTGTCACAGAGTAAGTGCACAAATTAGAAAAGAAATAGAAAGGCTTTTTGTTATTTTTCTGTTGGTCTACGATGTTTCATCACCAGATTAAAAAAAAAGAAAAGAAACGTAAAACGGGCACAAAATAATACGGCAGGGGTACGAGCTTTATAGTAACCCCCGCGTTTCCCTCACACCCTGCTCTTAATCCGGGAGGGGTACGATCATTGTTATCCGAGCTTTGTAACTCCCGCGTATTCCCTCAACTTCCTCTGAGCATCACGAGAGGGATGAGAGATTAGTGCTCCCGCGTTTACCGCAGAAGCGCACTCCACTGATGAACCTCCTGTGAACACGAGAGGAGTCGAGATTAAACTTTGTAGCTCCCGCGATTCCCGCGTACGCTCCAGTGAACACGGAAGGCATGCAAGCTTTTGTACCTCCCGCGTATTCCCTCAACTTCCTCTGAGCATCACGAGAGGGATAAAAGATTAGTGCTCCCGCGTTTACCGCACTCCACTGAATAGAGAGCGCAAACTTTGAAATTACCCCGTAATCCCTCCTCTGGTATAGAGTTAACAAGGGAAGGCTGCGAGATTATTGTAACTCAAGGAATAATAGAAAATGGGCTTACTTTGATGCTGATATGCATTTCTCGTACAATCGTTGCTATAGTATATTGAAGTTTCTCAATAATAACCGTAAGGAAGTAGATTGAGCGCAACGCTTGTGATTTTTTTTCTTTTTTCTCTTGAATAAAGAAAACACTTGGTGCCCATGCAGACGAAAGATAGAGAAAGATAGTTAGTTTGTTGCTTGCACAAAAGAAAATTACAGAGGTTATAGTAAAAAAGTTGTTGTGATGATACTAATAGGTCTACTGTAATGACAGTAATTAGAAGAAGAAGAACAGAAAAGATTAGATCAGTAGAGAAAGTGCATAAATTAGAAAAGAAATAGAAAGGCTTTTCGTTATTTTTCTGTTGGTCTACGATGTTTCATCACCTGATTAAAAAAAAAAAAGGAAATGTAAACGGGCACAAAATAATACGGCAGGGGTACGAGCTTTAGTAACTACCGCGTTTCCCACACAACACGCTGTCAGTATGGGAGGGGTGCGAGCTTTGTAACTCCCGCGTTTCCCTCACACCCTGCTCTTAATACGGGTGGGGTACGCTCTTTGTTATCCGAGCTTTGTGACTCCCGCGTTTCCCGCACAACACGCTCTCACTATGGGAGGGGTGCGAGCTTTGTAACTCCTGCGTTTCCCTCACAACCTGCTCTCAGTACGGGAGGGGTGCGAGTTTTGTAACTCCCGCGTTTCCCTCACACCCCTCCACTTACGGGAGATATGTGCAACTTCCCCGAGAATGAGTAGCGATTTACGGATACCGTACATGTAGTATAAATTCTTCACAAGGTTTTCCCTGTACAGGAATATTTGATTGTTTAAAGATGAATCTTTTTTTTTCTTTTTTTTTTCTGGAAAATTACTGCATGGTTCGATGTGAATTTATTGACAAAGATAGAAGAACTCTTCTCAGGAAATGTGTCACGAGGTGAGTGCACGGATTAGAAAAGAAAGGTTTTTTTTTTGTAATTTCTCTGTGAGTCTACGACGTTTCATCACCTAAACTTCGGGAAATCACGTGCTTGTAACATCGCTTCATTCGTGTTACTGTTGCTTGCTGCTTTGCAGTTTTGTGCAGTGGACTGACAGGAAGGTAGTTAATCGAGTCCCTCCAACCTCGCTACTTACAGGGCCCTCCGTGCGAGGTACTAGTACGATGTGCTGGCACGTGAAATTAAATTACAATTAGGCAGCTTTCTTCGCGTGCTTTTCTTCTTACTCTGCAAATTGCAACTGTGACTGAGCTGGTTTGTCTGCAAGAACACGCGCGCTGCAACTTAGTGCAAGGATGTACGGTCTGTAGGCCACCAACACAGCGCAAATCGCACACTCGGCCATGCGAAGCATAGCATTGTTCATATTGCGTTGATCGTACATCGGGCTTGCGTTGATCGTACATCGGGCTGTTTTGGCGTGTTTCCCACACGATAAATCGCACGCGGTCTCGCTGCGTTGTACTCCCGCTGTATTCCCGCGTATCCCCGCAGGTATGTCGGAAGTGAACACCGATTTATCCACTCGAAGAAGCACGCGGGAATACGCGGGAGTGACACAGGTTACCGTGAGCGCTACTGTAACAATGCACATCAAATTTTAACGACTTAATTTTTCATATTCCTGAATTCCGGAGAAGCCATCCCCCCCCCCCTTCTTTTACGTCACTAGCAAGTACCCATTTCATGATACCTACCCCTAAAATAAGTTCTATATGGTTGCTCAGGGCATGGAGCTATAGCTCCGTGCTCGGGGCAAGCATGCCAGTCAGTTTGTAGCTGCCTGCGCCAGTCCACTCCAATGCAAGGCAAAAGACTGCCGGCAGTACAGCACTCATTTCAGTTCTACCATTTATTTTGTTTCCATCTCATTCCCATCAATACGGGAATACTGAAGATAAGGTTGGCAAATGCTAACATCTGTAAACATGGTTAGGATTTTTGTTTTCATTTCTTTTTTGTTTTGTTATATTGTTTGTTTGTGGGCTTTTTTTTTTTTTTTTTGACAGCACAATCTGGTGTATGTGGACATTCTACTGATTACTACGAATTCTAAAGTACCTACTAGATGACCCACTTCTGACAAGAAGCTATGAACATACCTAAACATTGATTGGAATGCTGAGATAAGGGGGCTTTCATGTTTACATAGTTTGCATCTATCAAGAATGTATTTCCTGTGGTCCAGATCTCTACTTATTTGTGAACTACATACATAAATTATGATAAACATTATTTCCCTGTTATATCATAATGTCAGTCACAAACAAATGGATGAAAAGATATGAATTCTTTGTGGATATGAAAGCTCAGTATGAAAGGTATCATCAATGCAACTATAAGGCCACATCTGATCTGATGAAACAAGTGTGGTTTTTTTTCTTCATTTTTCAAGTTTTCTTTTTAATGTCTGGAATATATATACTTACACTGAAATCAATTGCTGATTCAGAACATAGTCGGAATTCTTGAGGGGATTGAGGGATCATTTAACTTTTAAAAGGTTTCATTTTGCCTTCAAGTCAGGAAAATTTTGATATATCTACCAACAGCATATCAATTTCAAAGTCTTTTCAAATACATTTTCAAAAGATTGTCATGAAAAATTGGAAATCATGCACTCCACAAATCATTGAAAACAACAACAAAGTTTGATTATCTGGAGAAAACAGACATCAGAGACATCAGAGCTTCATTTGATATTCAAAATCAAACATTCCTGACCTACATTTACATTGAGGTTTGTATATCAAATTTCCTTTTTATTGAGTTTTTGACCCAAGAATCTTATTATGTGAGAAAATCACACAATGCAGCATCTTCCTCACTCACCGAATCTCTTGTAGTCATGGGAAGTCATCATTGTGCAATTATTCCTTTCTCTCCAACAAACCTCTCGGCATCTATCGACGAGAATCACGTCGAAGCCACTGTCAACGAACTCACTGTGCCGCGCATACCCAATAATGATCGGTACAGAATCAATCAATATACCACCAGTTTAGAGTAATGAATGGCGAGTGAGAGAGAATGCCCAGAGGCATAGTGTTCAGTCCCACTCATTGCTCTTGACGTCAGCTATTTTCACGAGGCTTTGATCTCCGTAATGCTCCCTTGTGTCATGTTATTTTTTTCCCCCCTACCGTCTCTCCTTTACATACAATGCCTTCCGCAAGATGAAAAGATGTATCCACGACCGGTACTGCCATTTTCTGTTGAAAGAGCCACTGAGGTGATTAAACTCTGGACGTGTCCCTTTTCTACAATGCATGCTGAAAAAAAGTTGGATTCTTTTTCTCTCACATATAATTCAATCAAAACATCTATTGCACTTTTCCCACTGTTCTGAAAACAACGAAACATTTGTGAAGCTGCTTATTAAAGTCATATGGGGACATATGTTGGAGAAATCATTCAGAGATAAAGATCTTATAGTTTTCAATACAACAGGCTGCAATAAATCCCACTGAGAATATATGTCAAGACTTAGCAGAACAAAGGCAATCGCAACCCCTCCCCCCTTCCCAGAAATATCACTTCCATTGCTTATTGACTCTTAGTGTAAATTCTCGTGGGTTTTTTCCTATCACTTGCATGAATACATTATCTTTTAACTTATAGTGATCATATCTTATCTGTAATTTCTTAAAGTGAATGATTTCAAATGCTGATCTTTTTTTTCCTATCACTTACAGTATCTTTCTCAATCTATCATGTTTCAGTACAACCTATAGTGATCATATCTCATCTGTTATTTCTCAAAGTGAATGATTTCACATGCTAATCTCGATGAGCTAACACTGTCGATGAATCTTTCACAATACTTGCGATCATATCGTCGAGGAACCGTTGAGATGGCCTGAAATGTTTTCATCTTTTCAGCTTTGTAGCCTGAGCACATCAAAGGGCTCAGTTGTTGTTGACACAGCATATAATCAAACATAATTCAAAATAACTGAAATTCTGACAGAAAAGGCATGGAAGTTCAGTCTTCACAGACATGGTACAACATTAAAATCAGGACTGTTTGAGACCACTTTTAAGCTCTCTCATCTACCGCAATAGCTTTGTAAGGGATTCATATCCCTTATAAATCAAATAAAGAGACTGCAGATAGGGGAAGAAATAATATTTTTACAGTCTTTGTTTTGTTGTAGTGGGCAAACTGGTCACTTGCATCCTTCCTGATCAGAAAAAGGCAAAAAAGAAATGTTCCACATAAAAATATTTTAAAACAATAAAAAAAGAATCTCGATCTAAAGAAACTTTTAATATTCCTGCAGAATCTGAGGTATCGGAAAAACAACCCATTACAGACTACTTGGGGATCACTCCACCACATTACGTGACATACATACATTCCGATAACAAAGGTGAATTTTTCCATTTGATGTGCACATATGCAAAGTAATACCTGTAAAATCCTTAAATATCATCTGTCCTTTGCTTTCTATCTCTCACCTTTTCTTCTTCATACTTTTTCCCCTTTCTCCCTTTTTTTTTTAGAGGAATCAGGCATCAAACTGAGTTGTGAACATATGCGTGCAACCACCTGTGATGTCAGTGTTGACTGATCCACCCAATCCACAGCATGCATTATGGATTACCACGGGCGAGCTATGTAGTTGTCATGGCAACCAGACAGTGTTCAGTTATGTATCTCCCCATCTCTCCCCATCTCTTTTTCTCTTCTTTTTTTTTCTTCTCCATCTCTCCTGCAAATCCCACAAGCTACCAGCTAGAATGCCTGTGTAGACTTCGTGCTGCATCTGTAATGCTTGTCATGTTGCGGCATGGGTAATCCAATATCTCTTCACATTATTTTAAAAGCTTATTTTGAAGTTCCTCGACAAGAAAATTTGACACAGATCTGGTTCCATACCCGACTCATCCAATCCAATGCAATTTAAAGAAATGTCTCACATCTAATTGGGCTGACATCTTTGACCTAATATTTACAATAATCAAACCAGCCATGTCTGCTTTTTCTCTCTTTTTTTCAGTCACATTTCTGCAATACCCAATTTATTTCTTCCACATTACACCAATTAACTAGACTTATAAAGAGCTATCACAACATAACATCAAATCAATCACAGAGTACATCCTCATTAATTAAACCAATCCTACTGCTAACCAATGACTTCCTATTAACGCATTGCCCAAACTGATCCACTCTTGACAAGATCCGTGGGGGGGGGGGGGGGGGGGGGCAACTCTTTCATGCCTTTTTTCGAAGATGTCATCCTGTCATACACAACAACATGGATTAGCTACTCCTGGGTCCACAGTGATTCTTCTTAATCTGACATGCAGTGGCCAGATGAATATGGAAGTTGTGTATTGAACATCCCTGTTCAAAACAAAAACTAATAACATAAAGCCATTGAGGACAAGCTGATTTGGCTATAACATGCATTTCCCATAGACATCTGCCCGAGTATACTCAGGACTAGTCTTCAACAGGTTAAAAGACATTTAAATTGTGACAAAAGTAAATTTCATATTGTCAGTATTTACTGCTTACTAGATCCTCTCTCCTATTCCAGTTTGGATTTGTTTGTTTTCATTTTACCTATCCATGACCTAAACAGTTTAATCTTAAGTACATTTAAATCAGATCACGCTGTTTTGGAATATACAAAGTTTGAACAGCATATTGATGCTAGCCAAATCAAATGCTCAGGGTGGAAACTTAGTGGCATAGTGGATTCAGCCCTTGTTATATAAGTCTAAAATATTCTTACACAGTGATTTTTTACATCAATTCATACTTGTAGGTTTGCCAAAATGCGTAATGGTTGTTGCAACTTGACATTCAAAAGTAAACCTTTCTAAAGTCATTGATTAAACAGAAATCATTTTACAAATAAGCCCTGCATTTTACTCTGATTACAGATTTTGTATCATCCTCTAATCAATTTGATTTGACAACCCAATATCTACAATATCCTGTTGGTACTAATGAGAATCTACAATTTGGTTGATCTTGTGGAACTGCCATTTTTTAAGGAATTAAGTTTGAGTTTTAGCCAACAAAATATGTATGAATAGTATTTTGACATGACTAATATTTTCACAAGAAATAGGTGTAGCATGGCAATTTGGTGAAAATGGCAATTTCTGCACATTGACAGAATAAATTTATTTTAGATATTTGATTTTTTAATACACCAGTTTCCCGAGGTTTGCCGAGATGTGCAATGGCAATGTACCAGCTGAATTTCTTGGTTCTGGCTGTAGGGGGCACTGTTGCATTTGCAGCCAAATAAATCCAACTGATGAATCACCAAAAAAAAAAGAAGGTATATACACACTCCAGATTGTGACCAAAAACAAACCAGAAGGGGAGAAAAAAAAAGATCATGCACTGAATAAAAACAAAAACATATTAAATGCATTAAAAAATATACTTGTTGAAAACACACTAAGATAGAAATTCATGTTAACATGAAAAATTTATAAAACTCAATTGATGGCAAATGAATATTCTGCACAATGACGTTATTACAACAACAAAAAATAATGCCTGAAAATGATACTTATACCAGGATGCTTGCCAACCTAAGATTTGGGAAATAGAAACACTGTAAAAGTGGATATTTTCACGCGACCAATTTTTCGCGCTCGGCGGGGTAAGAAGAGTTTCGCGTGTTTTTAATTCCGCGGAATAAAATCATTAACTGCTGGAACATATGGCAAACAAAAATATTTGCGTGCTTTTATTTTTTCACGCTAGTTGCGGGTTGCGCGAAATGCGCGAAAATTTCAACACCGCGAAAATTTCCACTTTTACAGTAACTGGAAAAAAATGATGCAAAAATAGGAATTTTCACACATCTTCCATACATTACTACCAGGAGGTGTTGACAAAATTCAGAATGCAATGTTGAATAATGCTTCTTCTTTCCTAAGAAATAGGAATGTTCCTATTAAATGGAAACAGGTGGTGGGTATGGACTTATAGCACTGGCGAAGCATGTGTGGTAGAATCTATTAAAGCTACAATGCATATTTGTACTGAGAAATGAATATATATATATATATATATAAATAAATACAGTGCAAGAAGATAAGAGCATTCATGGACGTAGCTAGTGATCAACGTATGTGGTTTATTACCGAGCTTTCGGTCTTTTGAAGACCTTCATCAGGGCTGTGAAATAATACACAGAATGACTCACTCGTATGGCTGCACTGGTAACAGTATAATTTTTTTTTTTTTTTTTTTTTTTTTGGGGGGGGGGGGATTTTCTCTCATATTACAAAACGATTCAAACAAGGTCTTCCTAAGCTAATGACACTACCTTTCAAATTAACCTCAGTTTAATCTGGACAGGAAGAGTCATGTGAACATTACTGTGTAAGAAGCAAACTGCATTGAAATTTTAGCACCGTAATGCAGCCAGTGTAAACTGGTCCACATTTATCCATCTCCTTGTCGGTCATCGACTTCAAATCCCTGCCATAGTGAAAGGCAGTGACTACTATTATACAGAAAACAAAGAAAGAACCCTGATTATGTGGCTCTACGCACGTCCTAAACAACCATTTTTCCATGAACAGCGGAGGAACTGCTTAATATCCTTGTGTGAGGGGCTCCATCTCTTTGAGACGAGGGGAGTATTTTTAGCCGGCTTGAGAAAAAAAAAAATCTGACAAGCGCCATTTCCATGGCAACGCACATGTATGAGCTATCTGATATGCCGCAGGCATCTTTTTCCACTGCTGCTTCTGAATTTTCAGTTACATTTTGGGGGAATGTTTAATGTAATGTATCCTCTTCTTGATGCAGAATCCACAGGTCAGAATGGGCATTCTGCATCTGATTACAGTTGTGTCAAGTTAAAGACCCTGTATTTGGTAATGGCACAATGTTTTGTTATCACCCAACTAAAAATTTGTGATAAGTGTGAAATTTCACATCAAATGGACATTTTAGGTCCAAATCGCCAAATTGAAATATGTTAAACATGAATATAAGATATATCATCATAAAAATCAAACTTGAAACAACACTGTCACATATAGAAAGTGGCACTGCCAATTGGAATTAGAAGTTTGTTTAAAAAAAAGTATAAGGTGTACCATGCTGAAACCTCACATAGTAAAACATCAGTTGGTCCTGTTAATGTAAGTAACAGGAATTTGTAAATCAAAGTTTTGTGCTACTTCACAAAATTGTCCATATCTAACACACTACTGAACACAGACTAATACCACCTTAGCCAATTGGAGCACCTTAGCCCGTTGGAGCCACTTTGATCTTACTGCGACATGGACACTGCTCTTGGATTTCTAATAAGTATGTAGGGTAGTGATATTCTTATGACAAATTTGTCACAATCTACTGGGTAAGATTAATTTTGAGTGTGTCTTTAAATTTTGCAGATGGTCAAAGAACAGTTTCAATGGTATTTGATACAATTTGTTAAAAAACAAGAACAAAACAAAAACAAAAACATATATTACACATGCATCTGTGCATATGGACACAGCATTCTAGCACAGGAAAATGAATATACAAACACACACATGCTCTGCACACAATACTGCAGTGTATTATCATTCAAGTGCATATTCGGTAATACTTTCATTTGCAAAGTGCCATTAGAGGGTACTGCTTTCATAAGAATGTAAATTATTGATCAGTGTATATGACCATACAGCTACCCATGTGACAATAGCCATCATAGAATCTATGTAAGATATGAAGTCATAACCCTCCCTACCCCACCTACCCTTCCATTTTGCAAACTGGATTGTGCAAGACCAGATATATATCATGCAAGTCTTTTTACATTTTGATACAACTCAAATGGGTCTGCATTCAAAGTCTATCAAACGAAACCGCCCCCCCCCCCCCCCTCCCACACACAAACACACAGAAAGACATTATAAATGTGACCCGCTACAACAAAAGGATCCTAAAGTCGCTGACGGGTGAGTAGAGAAAATCGAGTTTGAAGTCAGACCATCAAAATCTGTCAAAACGTTTGGATTTCTGTTTTTGACATAATTTTGTAGTCTAATGTCCGAAAATTTGGATTTAGCGCCGCAGCTAGGCTCCGCCCCTAGCAACGAGGGAGTGATCTCATTGGTCAGTGCGTGGCATCCTAGTTACTAATTGGTCGTGCGTAGACCGCTGGCGCTAAGCTTGAATGAACATTGCGGAGGTTGCTAGCAGCGTACCTTCTATTGTCAAATGATGAAAACTTTGAAGGAGATTTTCTCGAAACGCTGATTTCTTAAACCACTCGACATGCGCTGATAAAATCATCGATATCTCCGCAACCGAGTACTTTTACGAGTCATGTTATATATGACATTAAAGTGGAAGAGTAAGGGAATAATGTCATCTCATTTTTAGAAAATTGTCCTCCCCCGACTTTCGGATCCTTTTGTTGCAGCGGGTCACAAATGGTTAAAGGTTAAACAAACAAATTTGTATAGCTTCTACATGACATCATGTTATATATGACATTAAAGTGGAAGAGTAAGGGAATAATGTCATCTCATTTTTAGAAAATTGTCCTCCCCCGACTTTCGGATCCTTTTGTTGCAGCGGGTCACAAATGGTTAAAGGTTAAACAAACAAATTTGTATAGCTTCTACATGACATCATGTTATATATGACATTAAAGTGGAAGAGTAAGGGAATAATGTCATCTCATTTTTAGAAAATTGTCTTCCCCCGACTTTCGGATCCTTTTGTTGCAGCAGGTCACAAATGGTTAAAGGTTAAACAAACAAATTTGTATAGCTTCTACATGACATCAGAAACTTATGATTTTTGCTATGAAAGAGACATAACGTATGCATTATCATAAGTAATGTAATCATAATAACACTGAGTATGATAACATAACTTTAGTTGGGTAAATGAAATGTGAAATATTACCCCAAAAAAGTACACCAGAAGTATTGCAATCTAAGAGCATACCTGTTAGTGGTTGCTATGTGATGCTTTAAATTTGATTATGTCGATTACATTGATTACAACATATTGGGCCATAGCAGTATCCATCGTGTGAGGGTGAATTACACCACTGCTAGGGCACGCTTCAATCATCACGTACTATTAAAGTACTGTAGTAACCTTTTCTACCCACTACTGAACAGGAAGGATGCTTCAAGAATAGAAATCAGGTACATCGACTTTGATCATTTCACACAATTTTGTCATCTCAAAATGCTGTGAAATAACACATTAACATGGCAAATTGTATCAGTCAGGCAAGTTCCTTGGCAGAGCCTTTCGATATATTGCTAGCAAATTCCAAATGGTGGAAGATTAATTTTGAGCCCTTCTGAAAACTATGTATCAGCTTTGCAGCCGTTGAGGGTGAGCTGATTTTGCTATACGTATTTTCCACAGACACCTGCCCAAGTATACTCACGACTAGTCTTCAATGGATTCAACAACTCAAACGGGTCTGCATTCAAAGTCTATCAAAAATAAAACCACTCACATCACATAGAAAAAAAATTGAAGTCCTTGAAACAGGTTAAAGGGAGATTAGGCGTAACACAGAGGATGATGTCTGACATCTAGCAGATCTTGTGAGATGAGCTCACCCAGGGTCACCTTAATCAAAGTTAGCACTGATGCTCCTGCACCTTGTTTTGAATGAATAAAAGAAAACAGAATGAATAGAAAAATAATACAAAAAAATAAAATTTAAAGAAATGATTCTGGTGTTATAAATGTAAATTGTACATATGTAATGATATATGAGTAATATATAGTATAGGAGTGGGAGTGACTTAACCCATTGAGGACAAGTCCAGAGTGTACTCAGGCAAGTGTCTGTGGGAAATGCGTGTTGTAGCAAAATCAGCCTGTCCTCAACATGAAGAGATAAACTTTCACATTAAACAGGGTCTATACTGTACCAGCTGAAATTTTTGCGGTGGTTTTATTTTCGCGAATTTTGCGAATCGCCTTTGAACCGCGAAAATAACAACACGTGAAAATAACAACGCACGAATAACTAAGTTCAGTTAGACCCTCGCAACTGCAAAATTAACAACACGCCAAAATGTCCTCCGAGAAGCAATTCGCAAAAATATCTGTACGCGAAAATTTCAGCTCGTACAGTAATGCTTCCAATGTGATATCGGAAGCACATTTGATTACAATTGAATTGAATTGCAATTTCTTCAATTTGTTATGTGCATATAATGTTATGGACTCTCATTTCTCCTGCCATCTACCAAGACAATGGGTTTAAAGACAATGCCAAAAACATACAGACTAGTCAGGAATAAAGGAAAACTACCATGCATAATTGGTGTTGTTCTTCGAAATCTATATTCTAGCTATTTCAACGAATTCTCATTATCTTTTAGGCCGCTGTGGTCATTTCTACCCACTTCTACTTGTCCTACCACAATATTTCACACCACTTTTGCCAATTCTAACTTCAATAGAGAACACGAAGAAATTACAATGTCTCGATATATGCAGTATAGTGCTCACATTTCTGTGTGTAAATTCATATATTTCAAGCTCTCACTTTTCAATCTCTTCCCTCTTTCTTTCTATCTCTTCCTCCCCCATATTCTTATTCCTTCCATCTATCCCTCTCTCTTTCTGTCTTTTTCTTCATTTCTCTGCTCACATCCCCTATATATTTCTCTCCTTCTGTTCATCTCTTTTTCTCTCTTTTTTCTTTACCCCTTCCTCTGCTCTTGAGTCAAAGTTCTAAAAATCCATATATCATATATTTCAAGCTCTCATTTTTCAATCTCTTTCTCTCTCTCTCTCTCCCACTCTCTCTCTCCCTGTCTTCATCTCTATACCTCCCCTTGTATTTTTCTCCTTCCATCTATCTCTCACTCTCCATACCCCCTTCCTCTGCTTTCGAGGCTGAGTTCTACTGTCGCATATAATGCGCAGCGGCTGGGGAGGAAGTCTAAAATTGATGTTGTGCTAACTAATTGCTTCCGCGCGGCAATGTGACCGGCGATGATTGTGCCCGCTTCCAGCATCGACGCTCGCTCCAGTTCGCCAGGTACCATGGATACACCCAGCCATATACATCTACCTCCCTCCGTGTATCGCCTCTAGTGTAGCTCGCTTATTCGCAGGCATTCTGGTTATTTGGCGAGTTAAGAGACATGATTCCTCTTCATCTAATTCGAGTGTATCCCTTTGACTCTCTTCAGCCTATAATCTACAGATGCCCTAGACTGTATATGCATAGAGGTTGCCAATGGTAATGACAGAGATACAGTGTGCTCGCGCTACAACGAACACAGCAATAACAACATTTTGCTACAAGGCAGTAAAAACTTCAGGTCCCAAAATTATCATCTTTAAAGTCAATGGCACAAAATTCCCTTTAAATTCATAAAGAAATGTCCACATTTTATAACTAAAGAAACGTGCAGGTCCCAAGGACTTCCATATAATGAGAGTCACCTGCAATATCTTCTCATACTCGTATTCTGGCATCCAATGTAGGGTTATTTTGTCAACATTGCAAAAACCATCAGATAATCCCCGCCCCCCACACACACCCACGCAGTTTTGGAAAATTATCAGAGATATTAATTTTCCTTTCCTGTCAATAAAAACATTGCCATATACAAAGAGAGTCAGGTTTCAACAGGTGCTCTTGATGTAAGTCAAAATCTGTGTAATCTTTAAACTGAAATACTGGTGTCAACAAACAAGTAATCACACAAGATATGCCATCACTGATACATACTGTAAAAGTGGAAATTTTCGCAGAGGTAAAATTTTCGTGCATTTCGCGCAACCAGAAACCAGCACAAAAATAAAAGTATGTGAGTGCTTTTGCTTGCCATATGTTCCAGTAGTTGGTGTCTTGATTGTGCGGAATTAAAAGCACGCGAAACTCTTCTAACCCGGCCGAGCGCAAAAAATTAGTTGCGCGAAAATATCTACTTTTACAGTAATCTTAATGCTACTTGGGCTTAAGCTAAAGATAAAATGCTTCAAGTGTGGATATGGCCTGGCCGAGTTTATTTTACAGGACACTGTAACTCCATCTCCAAATCAACTTTCAATATGTAAAGTAAAATCAAATCAAAATCAAATCAACAGACTGGTACTTAGCAATACAATTAGACATAGAACATGCAATTTATGGGATAAAATTCTAAGTATCTCACGACTTCACGAAACAGTGATACTGGCTGCTATCAGCGTAGGTGTGAAAGTTAGATGAGGTGATATTCTCGATACTTCAAAACACTGCCATGAATTTGATTCACAAAGATGATATCAAAATCATATTTTAATATGATTCAGCAAATACAAATCCTAGCCCTCTTTTAAAAGCTACCAATGCTACTTTAACTGCAAAAAAAAAAAAAAAAATAGTAATAAAAATGTAGGGAAGATTTGTGTATGAGTCAGTGGCAGACTGGTGAGGTGATGACATAACTCACTTCATATAATTTGCATACGTTATGTGGTTGTGACGAATGTCACGATTTGGTGAAAACATGTGACATTTCAAAATTCCATAACTTCCTTGTTTAGCGTCTGAATTTCAGAACATTTTTTCCATTGTTTGGGTAGGCGTTATTCTGCTTCTCAAAGATAACTTCACAATGGAGTGGCATTTTGCTTTAATTTAATTACAGTTTAATACAGTACCATACAGTAAATTGGCAACGTTGATAAAAACTTCTAACTTGGATGGATGCTAATTCTATTGTGTATAGTCAAATGTCACATTCAGATATGAGTCAATGGATTTTCTCCAGTCCAACTGGATTTATAACTTTGGTGAGGCTGACTGTAGCTTGAATGGACTTCCATCTTGCAAAAATTAAAGCTCTACAGTATGTCCCAAAAAAATTACAATCGGATTTTCGCATTGATAACACCCAATATGATTAAACCGTCTAAATGCTACTTCAGGGTCTTGAAATATAACACCTTAGCTCTATTTTGCAGAAAACCCCATTTGATTTGGTTAAGCAGTCACAGAGAAATGTGGCTTGTTGTAAAGCATGTCAGGAGTCTGATTCTTCCAAGTTTAGCACTTGGATGCTCTTGGAACTGCATATTAATGTGTGAACACAATAGACAGAACTTGTGAGGGAAGAGATTCCTCTACAAAGATTGAGATTTGAATTGATAGACATTGCTCTACAAAATTCCTCATTTCTCTTTGACCACTGAAGCAAATCGAATGGGGTTTTCTGTAAGATGTGGGCAATGAGTTATAGTTTTACACCCCGAAATTGTATTTGGATTGATTAACTGTTTTTAAAGTTAACGTTGCGGAGGATACTGTTGTAATTTTTTGGGGGACATATGGTACAGTACTTCAAGAAGTATGGTTCATTTGCCAAGTCGCCAATGTACACAACCTTGAAATGGCATCCCTCATTAAACTCTAGGGAGGGTACAAGTTGGCCCACATATGATATTTTGTGTAACACAAGCACTACATCGAAATATAAACTGGCCAAAATAAGTCGGTTTGGCACTATGACTTAAAATAAAATCAAACAAGGTATTTTAAAAAAGATTAAAGACATAACAACTTCGATTGATATGATTTATGGACTATATATAATGCTCTGTGGGTTGCCATTTATGATTTCTGGATGTAGACCAGGGTCCCGTTTCACAAAACTTGTTATCAGTAACAACTGCCACATTCTATGACAAACTTGCTCTCAGACAATCAGATGCACAGATTTCAGTAGCTTGTAACAACTAACGTAACTTGTTATTAATAACAAGTATTATGAAATGGGGCCAAGAGCAGAACAATGCTCTTACCGTTTATGAATTCCAAATATTTCACTGCATTGGGCATGACTGTGAACCTGCGGTGTAGCTCAAAATTCTTCCGAATCAGAGCCATGTACCACCGCATCAGTTTGACGTCCATGGTCGTCAGGCCTACCATGCGGTAACTCGCAGGGCTCCGCCTCTCCTGGACGTAGAGGACTTGTCGCTTCAGTGACTCCATTTTGAGTTCATAAAAGGTGCTGAAATCAGCTCCCAGCAGTTCGTTAAAAGTTTGGCGCTCTCCAACAGTCGTGAAGACTTTCTTTCACAAACTTTTAGTAGTTTGAGGAAATTAGTTTTATCACGTAAATACAAAGTATGTGAAATATGCACTTCTCTTCAGATGCATTGTTATCATTTCACATCGATGTCAAAGTTTGTACAAAATTCCTCACTTTGACAGTTTCATATTCTCGTTACCTGACAAAACTCTTGCAAACCTCCTGCAAACTCCTCTTGTAAAAGCTGTTGTAAGAATGAACCATTTGTGCTGAAATTCCCAAACATGCGTTGCTGCAATTCGTCTTTACAGGTGAAATCTGGACGCAAATCGTCATCCACATAAAGTGTGCCATACTCCTGATCCATTCAAAATGCCGTCTTATCAGAACAGGGGGTTAAAAGCAAGGAATGACAACACCATGATTGGCACTTGGAAAGAACGCTTTGAGAGAAAGAATCCAAAAGATGAGATGACTGCTGTGTCCACTCCAAATCTGCTAGGAAGACGTCATGTCATTTCTCTTCGCAGACTACTCCAAGTGACGATGAACCCTTTCTGTGCCTGGAACTTCGGACAGTGTGTGTGTACACAATTCTGCAAGATTTTCTGTGTCCATCCGCACTCAAAGCACGTAGAGAGATAAACTCACAGTATGAAACAGCACTTCACACTGCATCATCCCCGATGTAAAACTTTCTCCACACAACGGTCATCAATTTCAACCAAAAATCGCCATCATGGCAGTAGAGACAGCATGATATTCCATCACATATCCTCTAAAATCCCCTGTAGACAGTGCTGATTGCCTCGCCGTACAACAAGTTTCGGAAAGAAAATTGAGTTCATCCTGTACATTTCCTGCTTCAACAGCGGGGGAAAAACGATCGCTCTGACACCGGCTAACAAGTTCTCAGCTTTCAAAGTCTAAATCACGGCCATCCACTCCTTATTTTTCTTGGGCGCATTCCAAGAACTCCCTCGTTTGTCCGTGACTAAGACTTTGACGGTCCAAATCACAGCACATCAATGACAGTCATGTTTTTCCCCCCCGTCCTCTCCAAGTGGATTCCTGATCGAGGTTATTCCAATTTTAATCGCTGGGCCGAACGAACGTCGAGTCCCGTGTCCCTTGGCAGAGGCGTGAAAGTCCTAATTGTATCTCGCACAAAAATACCCTCGCATTTAAACAGATTCGCAACAACTTCAAGAATGAAGCATGACTATGCAAATATAATGCATTTATGTGGTCCGTTACAGTATGCAAACAATTTGATACTGAATAAATCCAAAAAAAATACATTTGAATAAAAACACAAATGATATCAACTTTCATTCAAACACTGTATCTGTTTTCCACGACGGTCCACGTTTAAAACGAGCCTGCACGCTGGATCAATGGATCGCTGGATCGCTGGATTTCCTCCGGAATCTGCAAATCAGCAGCTCTAAAAATGCAGCGACCGAACGGCGAGGCATCTCTCGATTGTGTGCGCTTAATAGGATATAGGAGGGCTCTGCAAGAGTGGCAGTCAGCAGTGCCAGTTCCCAAAAGAGTTTGGGTCTGGGTCAAATTTGATAACATCCTGTATTGGCCTATGGAGAGAGACAGCAGGTATTGGCTATATCCCCCTTGCCCACTTCAAATACAATCAGCTGGTTTGGAACTCCAAATTTGGTACAATCTCACCCCCTTTCCTTTTTAGTTTCCTCGCTGAATTATGGCTTTTTGCAGATGAAATTTGTGCTAAATTTTACAGGGGGTGGGGTGGTGGGGTGGTGGGGGTGGATAACCACATGCAAATATGCTGACTACATTGAACAATTTTCATGATTCTTGAATAATTCATGGCGTAAAATGCTTTCTCATTAGAGTATCGGACAAGTCAAGAAAAATGTAGAATAATTTCAGTATCAACTGATGTGCTTATTTTTGAATTTGGTGCACCTCAAGATGTACATTATGTTAGTCGACACAACGTGTTAGACATCCTGCAAATGTAAGACGTGAGCTTTCATACAACAAAATTTCTGCTAGTTAGAAAAAAATTGCCAGTGGCTTACTCGGAAGTTCTCAAAAAGTCATCAGACAAGGTGTGAGTGATTGAAATGGAAATGTTTATTCATGGATATACTGAAAAAAAACAACCCAAGATTTTGATGCATTCTACCATAAGCTTAACTGGTTACTGTAAAACATGATACATTCACGGCACGAAATTTTTGCGAATTGGAGCCGACGGCCTTTTTCGTGGCAAGAAATTTGCGCGAATTGCCTCTTGCGTTCAATGCATATAGTGTAGATAAGAAATTTCGCATGCACTATAATTTCGCAAATCTTGGCGCTCGCGAAATTCGCGAAATTAAAATGCACGCGAACATTTCTCATTTTACAGTATATTCCTACATATATCTCAACACTGATTCTCACAACATCCTCCCCTGTAGGATAAGAAGGGAAAGGGACAGGGAGAGGGGGCATGGATAGTTAAGGCTTACCACAACCGGGATTAAAATGGTGTTTGCGGGCGTGAAGTGGGAGACAGCACTACAATAACAAAGGCTAACCATCACTGGGACTATTAACCATGTCACAGCTAAAGGCATGATGATCACGTGCACATCCAATGGAAGTTTGCTAGACATCGGTCTTGAACGAGTTAAAGAAGTGATGGGTTTAAATTGCTGATTTTTCTAATCTCTGTCAGTCTGTTTAGATCAGAGATGGATTGTGAAGGGGAAAAAAAAATGGCCAGGCTCAGACTAGGATCAAAAGGAGATTGATGCGGTCACAAAAACACTGTGCCCATGCAGTGCAAGGAAGCCGCCTCTCAAAGTGAGTTTTGAGACTGAAAAATTGTCTAAGTAAAAGATAATTTCCTTGAGACGAACTGCCGTCACTGAAAAATTAGACCCCACCGAAAGATATACATATAGAGTGACATCAAACAATCTATCTTTTCCATGGACAATTCATCTGTCTTGTTCCGTTAAGTATTTTATGACTTTTGTTTTGTTTTAATCAATTGTCAAATTTTCCTCAAACTTTCACAGCTGTGTTCCACTAACATTGCTGCATTCACTCAATCCATATTAATATTTGGACTTTGGTTTTAAAGCTCAAAATGATTTGATGATTGATATTTCATTATTAAATATCTATATATCAAACTCACAGAAAAAACATAAAACATATCATTTGCTCAGTGTCATAGCTCAGGGGAAATGAACATTATCTGAAGAAAGTAGATATTAAGACAAAAATCAGTGTATCCATGACATGATGTTTAATACACTGAATCTGCACTATTTGAATTTTTTTTTTCACTACAGCGCACAACTGTACAAGCATGAATTCTTGCACATGGATTAGTTATAGAAATGCCTTGTTTGCTCAAACTACAGTTGTATATTACAAAATGGCTATGCCTGCATTATCTTTCACTAGTCAAGACTAATTGTACTCCAAAAGCACAATGGCATAAATCCACTTGGGCTAATCCAGTATTTGATATTCACACAGCCTGGCAGGTTGCAACTTGAATCTGGCATTACAGTATATATTATTGGGTAGCACCTTATGAGACAATGTACAAGTGTGTGTGTATGTTTATAAAATTTTAATGAATTACGAAGACGCTAGACCATAAGGAGGTAACTCTGTGTTCTCATCCATGTTAAATCCAATTCAATCCGTGCTTTACAGCTGACAACACTTAGTACGCGTTTTTGTTTTTTTTTTGTTTTTTATACTCTATCTCCGAAAGGTGCCATCTAAGAGTAGTACTAGATACATTGTGTGATATTTGGTATGGCAAAAATTCAAGCTGGGAGTGAAAGGCTTAACGTCAGGAAGTTGTTACTTTTATGTGCTGCCAGATAATAGACAGCGTATTTCAACAATCTGCCAACGGACAGGGTCTAATTGAGGAGAAGGCGTGGCACAATTTGAGGCTCTAATTGAATTAAATATGTTTATCTCCACCTGTTATTTATAGTGCCTCCATAGTCCCCACAGAGAGTGGACGTAATTTGAAACATTTATAGTTATGTTCTCCCTCTTAATCAATACCCTCTACATTTATAAATGCCACCATCTCTCGTGTTGGTGATCAGTTCAGCTCAGTTCGGTTGACGGGTGGCTTGGTCACACGTAAGAGCATTCTGTTTTTGGAACATGATGTAAACATCAGTTTTACTTGCAGCCACATATCTGCAGTATCAATACAAGCATCCTGTCCCTAGGCCCAGTTCAGCGGGTTGCACAATGGAACGAAAAAGAAATTGCTTTCTTTCTTTCTTTCTTTTTTTTTTGGGGGGGGTGCCTTTCACAAACATTGTATGAGTTTGAAAAACAATTGAAGATGGACTGATTTTATCATGGCAATTGCTGATGGCAATAGTTTGTGATTTCTCTTCTTGTGTCTACACATGAGAATTATCGGTTTTTGTATCAGATTGCAAGGAAACAACAAAACCCTGAACAACTGTCATTTTCAGCTGCATGTGAACAGGTCTTTTGGTTCATTTTTAGCCCTGCATGTGATTTACATTTGTAGCTGCAGATTGCTTTTAAGTGTAACTCCATCTAAAAGAACACATCTAATAATAGTGGGTGATCCATTCAATGCTGATATAAATAGGAATGAATACATACCTTGCTATTAGTTCCAGAAACCCTATTTTCAATCATAAAATAAGAATTTTAGGAGTTATGGACATCATTCGGGCCACGCCTATGGCAGACTGGACATTCACCAATTCCCTGGCACAATATCATCATTGCACTTTTTCTCAATACAGGAGTGGTGTCATGCTTTTAAAAATCTGGCAGGAATAACATTGGAATGATTTAAAGTGAAATGATTTTGTCTTTTAGACGTATGAGCAGAGGTCAAGTTTATCTTATCCTATCAAAGTTCATTTAACCATATCATTCTTTGTTCGTTAGTTTTTTTCTCTGTGGCTGGATTAAAAATAGATAGGATGATGCAACAGTTTTGCTTTGACAGACTGAAAAATATTACTACTCTTTCTATCAACGAGCTCACAACAAATTTATCAACACCCCAAAATAAGAGTATCCTCATTACAGCAGTAAAGGCAGTAATAACAAAATAATGATCAATATCCCCATAGCTGTACACCATGCGGTAAAGCAAGAAATGCGCTTGTGCCCACTGCGCCCATTGATGAACTGATGCTTTGCAAGTGCCTCAAAACACAGGCAAACATGCAAACCTAAAAAATAATGATTATCAAAGGTTTTTTAATTTCATTCTAAACCTGTGTGAGATCACTTGAATTCTAGATTTCATAGGGAATTTTATGGCTTAAATGAAAAATAAAAAAAAATGATCTGTGAATGAAGAAAATTGATGGATAATTGGAGCTGCAAAAGAAAAAAAGCACAACTTGATCAAAATTTAAAGATTTCTTTGGAAACAATAGGAAAGAAGTTGCAAAACTTTCCATCTCCTCCTCAAAATTAAGCTGTTTAAGCTTTAAAGGGATGGTACAGTATTGGTGGAGATGAGAATTGGGCTTTTAACTTTTTGCGAGATACCAAGAAAACACTTATGATATTGTACAGAGCATACCATTTGAAGAGGAATTCAAAGTCTATTTGATGAAAATCGGGTTTGGAATAACGGAAACATCAAAAAACAAAGTAAAACAAAGCGATCGTAATAAAGTGTGGGTCCCACACTTTATTAGAATCGCTCTTTTTTGGATATCTCAGGCATTTAAAAACCAATTTTCATCAAATAAACGTTGAATTCCTCATAGAATTACGTGCTCTTTCATATTTCATAAGAGGTTTCTCATTATCTCACCAAAAAATGTTAGAAACCTGAAATTAGGTCTCAACCAAAACTATATGATCCCTTTAAATGCTTACGACATCATGTGGCATGTGAAATATGATCTAATTTAAAAAAAAAAAAACATGATTGTCATTAGGACAAAGATTTCTACAGGCATATCATTAATGTACATCTCTAGCAATTGCAGTAGTCCAGCAGACCTTTATTTGCATAGTTATTGTAACTCTTTAGTTTTTATGGTCTCCACTGAGGTCTTTTTTTTTTCACTGAATTTAGTTTTGCACTTATGTGTAAAAAATGCAAGAGGTTGTACAGGAATTTGCATAAGCAGCCACTTTCAAGACAGTTCAGCCCAACTGTTACCAGAGTCATATTTTTAGAAACTGGAGTGGGGCTGGGAGATATAGTCCAGTATAACTTTATAGAAGGTGTTTGTTCTAAATTTATGTATCTGAAGTGGTCAGCCACTGGCTTCCTTCCTGTACAGTATTCTAGCCAAATTTAGCTACAGTCACATGGTGGAGTCTGCTCATTAGCTTGTGGACACACATCAACATTGTGTAGCTTTTTTTACCCCTTTTACACTGGAAATTTTTCACAGAATGCACAAGTTAAATCATCTTGTCTGAAAGCCATGTCATTACCTCTTGCAAAAACAAAAACAAAAACAAAAAACTCTCAATGAAATAAGGACAAAACAAGACAGAAAATCTGAGCACAAATCATCTTCTTCACCAACACAAACTTCATTATTGACTGTTTGACAGACACTCAATGAGAAAAACTCTGGTGAAGAGAGAATCCTTTTGTGAATCTCTGTATAAAACATGGATCAATTTGCACACATTGGTCCACCTGGGGTGGCAAAAAATGTTAAGACTCCCAGGTACCAAGCATTAGGCCCGCCAAAGGAGATTGTCATCCATCCAAAATACACGGGTGGCCGGTGACATCACTTCATTGTCTTTTCACTTCCCATCCAACCAACCTGCCAAGAGATGTAATGATAATGTTCTGTGTCCTTCCAAACAGACACATTCTGACATGTAAATCTGTACTGCATCTCTTGTTCTGTGCCATCACACCTACGCGAAATCATCAACCACCTGACAGAACAAATGCTAGAATGATTGATTGAAGTCGATGATGGCTCTCTTTATTTAAAGATTCACTTTGCTGGAAAAGCTTTTAAATGGAATCTATATCCAGAATGTGTGGTTTTGTTTTTGCTTTTGTTTTTTTGATGCTCAAACAAATACATTTTCTTGATGATTCTGAATGCAAAATGCGGTTTTTGATGCTCAAACAAGCATATTTTTATGGTGATTTCAAATGAAGAATGTGGTTTTTGATGCTCGAACGAGTACATTTCTATGAGGGATTCTACCTGCAGAATGTGGCATTAGATGCTCAAATAAGTACATTTTTTTTCAATACTATGATTTTATATGGAGTATGCAGAAAGTGATTTTTGATACTCAAACAAGTAATATTATGATGATTCCCAATGCAAATCATGGCTCTTTTATGCCTAAGTACAATTTTATGATGATTCTAAATGCAGAATGTGGCTTTTGATGCTAAAACAACAACACTTTCAGATGATTCTACCAGGGAGGTGAGAGGACCTCCCTGATTCTACGCATGAACCTGACAAGTGTTATCAGTCATTCCCATCATTGACTTACGCACTGGCCATACTTGATGGAGAAGCTTATAAATACAACTCATAGTTTATTTGTATTTCTGGTCATACGGATGTTAACTTTAAGGCTGTATATCCCTTTTGTAAACTTCACACAATTTTGCATGGTTGAAGAACAATAGGGCTTTTTACACTTGTAAATTTTTGCTTAGTCCCATACCAACGGTGGGGCTAAGGGGGCGGGGGGGGGGGGGGGGGGGGGGGCCTTAGCCACCGTTGGTACGGGACTATCCTTAGCCCACTTTTTGTTTACACTCGTTTTTGCCAAAGTGGGCTAGCCCCGTCGATAGTCCAGTACTATCTGGCCCTGCAAAATAGCAGGGTTAGCACCGGTGCTAACCCTGCAATTGCGGTGCCAAGCAAGCGAGTGTAAACAGAACGAAAAAATAATCCTGGGCTAAGCGAAGGAGACAAAGTCCGACCCCCACTGGCAAATCAGAAACGAGGTAATCAAGTGCTGCCGGTGCGTGCGTGTATGTGTACAGTGCACAGCGTAATCAGGAATATTCATGTG
Source organism: Diadema antillarum (assembly GCF_040938485.1). Lineage (NCBI taxonomy): Eukaryota > Metazoa > Echinodermata > Echinoidea > Diadematoida > Diadematidae > Diadema > Diadema antillarum. The sequence continues at coordinate 665,047 of NW_027271044.1, read as the reverse complement.
GTTTGGAAAGTACCGAACTAAGAAATACGAGTGTAAAAAGGTCAATTTTCTCCTTAGCCCCGGACTAGAGCTTAGTACGGGACTAATTGGCGAGTGTAAAAAGCTGAAAAAATTGGTTCGGGACTAACGATAGTCCTGGGTCAGAGAAAGTCTGGGGTTAAGAAACACAACATGGTGTATGAAATCTCCTGGAAATACACATCAGTGTTTTGTTTTGTTTTGCTTTTTAAGATACTAAAAACAAACCCCATGTTACTGGAGAATATGCTCCCTGTTTCTACCAAGAATGGTAGTTGGAATTTTCTATTAGGTCCAAATAAATTCACTGGAAGTCTATAGTATTGTTCCCCCCTCCCCCCAATCATACAGAAGTTTCCAGTTTTATTATTCTGAGGACAGGTCTGAGTTACTTACCTCTGCAATATACCAACCCATGAAGTAATCTTATTTTCAGGATGCAAAGGGGACACACAAATTTTAAAGGACAAGTCCACCTTCATATACATAAATTATCATTATTATTTTAAAAATTATTTCACTTTTATTTCCACAGGGTAATAAGGATTGAGAGAATGCAGCAATATTAGTAGAACACATCAGTAAAAGTTTGAGGAAAATTGGACAATCCGTTCAAAAGTTACGAATATTTTAAGTATCTGCACAGTCACTGCTGGAAGAGAAGACTACAGTGTATGATGTCATATGCATACAACTATATAAAGAAAATAAAAAGAGAATTTCACAAAACTTTACTTTTTGAATAAAGCGCACATTTCTTCGACTTGCTACTGACGTATGTTAAAGGTAATATTATTCCCCCTGCCTTCTGAAAGAGGGAAGTCGAGTGTTCTTTTGTTATACAAGAAAAATGAAAATATGTTGAATTTTCTTTATTCTTTCTTGATATCGTTGTACTCATGTGACATCACAAGCTATAGTAGTCTTTTAATCCAGCCGCGACTGAGCAGAAACTTCAAAAATTCATAACTTTTGAACGGCTTTTCCAATTTCCCCCAAACTTTCACTGATGTGTTCTACTGATATAGCTGCATTCACTCAACCCACATGTCTATGAAGGTGAACTTGTCCTTTAAGAAAGTAGCGAAATAAATGTGAACTAAAAAGGAAAATTTGCATAATTTGGGCAGTATTCTTGCCCCTACACCGTTTCTGCAAATTGATTTACACGCACACCAACGATGCATCGTTTCAATAACTTGTGGTGGCAAATCCTAACTGCCTAGAGCCTGAAGGTTATAATTAACACACAGTGAAATCAAGAGATATTATTTATTCCTTTTGCTTTTGCCACCGATCCAGAAAAAGATCCTCATCATAGAAATGCAACCTGCGACGATAATGTGTTGAGCACCTTTGCAGTGATTGTGATTCACAGCCAGAGGCAACATTGTACGAGGTCATAAGTTATTCATTTATAGATGGAGGGTTGAAAGGGCGTATCTCCTCGGGAAGCTGAAAATGGATTTCAGCCAATATTTCAGGAGGCGACCTCTACATTTGTCAATCTTTCAATGGCGCTCATGCTGATGATAATCATGCAAATTATATAAGTAAGGCACGCGACAGAAATGGGGAGTGAAATCTAACACCACTTATTAAGGCGCTCAAGACGTCAATGTGACACACCGAAAATATAAATAGGGCCTACAGATATCAAATTAATTGCGACAGGCATTGCATGAAACTTTGACACAGAAATGAGGGAGGGAGAGATAACTCATGCTACATAGCGAGAGTGGAAATCAAATGGTATTAACTTACATTTCTAATTTGATTTTTTTATTACTAATTGCTCTGATATGAACTCTTCCAAGGAACTGACTATTAAAACATGAACACTTGCATAAATATGCATGATTCAAGTGCTTGGTAATACAATGTGTTTGAAAACGATGGTCATGATCCTTAAAAAGCTCAGGGGTCTTCTACGGTAAGTTAGCAAATTATGGAAACAGTACGGAGCAATATGAATGTATCATGGTAGGTCAATTAACATGGTAGCCAATGGACATCTGCCAGTAGCTATTAAGTCCTATTCTTACACTGTCCCTTCAAAAAAGAGGAAAGTTTTTTCTTAATTATAGTTAAATGAAATGTCACAAATTCTGCACTTTAAAAAAAAAATGATTCCTGGCACTGCAATCACACTGATGTGCCCCTTTAAATATCCAAGTCAACAAGAAGACAATGCCTGTAAAGCATTTCAGTGGGGGGTAGAATCGTATCCTCAGTCAGTTTGCGAACAAACCTACTGATCAGAACCTACATGAAAGATATAACACTTAAATGACACAGATGGGTGATTAAAACAACCCTTAAAGGAAACCAAAACCAAAATAAAAATGTGGATTGAGTGAAAGCAGCAACATTAGTGGAACCTATCAGTGAAAGTTTGAGGAAAATCAGACAATCGTTGCAAAAGTTATGAATTCTTAAAGTTTCGGTGCTGGAACCGCTGGATGAGGAGACTACTAGAGGTTATGATGTCATGTGTGGAAAACAATATAAAGAAAATATAAAGGGAATTCCACAAATATTCATATTTCATGAAAATTACACATTCCATCAACTTGATACATTTGCATATGTTAAGGATAGTGATTAAATCCCCCCTGCTTTCTGAAAGCGGTTAGTCAAGTGCTCTTTCATTCTGCTAGAAACGTTCACCGATGTGTTCTACTAATGTTACTGCTTTCACTCAATCCACATATATCTCTGGGTTTTGGTTTCCTTTAAAGATCCTGTTTACCTATGGGAACAGTGATTTAAAAATGTTTTCAAGATATGATATTTAATACATACGCAGTTGTAGGCCCTACCACAAAACATTCTATTATATAAGATTTTTGCTATTTTAAAGCCTAAAATATAAGGAGAAATCTGTATTTTTCTCAATAAACTGTAACTGTAGACTGTTTAGTCTGGAAACATCTTTATTATAACTATTGTTCACATTTTGTATGTTTAACAATACTTAACATCGATTTTACTGATTCAAATTTTTACAGTGGTTGTTTCTATCCCTAACTCACATTGTAGAACTATTTTAACGCACTAATGCTGGGTTTTTGTTTCATCTGCAAACCCTAACTTGTGACTGTTAAGAACACCAACATGTTGTACAATCATTGTCTGTGAACACTTCAGACAGAATCTCAGGAGTGAAGCTCATTAATTCTCAATATTCAGTCTACAACAAGGTCTGAACTGGAGACTACTATTTTTCCAAGTGGAATGTCTGGATTGGCTGAAAAAAAGTACATGAAATACAAAGCCATGCCACACTTTATTTCTTGATCGGCACCAACCAGGTCAATATCACATGTTGTGGAGTGATTAAGATGCCTCATACACATTTTATTTGAGCTGATTGCCATGTAATATCCCACTTGATCTTTTGCAAACGAGCGCTGTAAAACAGTTGCTCTAAACTACCAACGATTCCCCTGTTCGCACGTCTTCATTGGTGGGGCACTGCTGAGGTATATTTGTGGACAGAAATAGATCTTTTTTTCAGTCTGAATGTGTCACCCTTTGCAGTATCTTAATCTTCCATTCACAGTCATAAAAAGACACGTTGTTAGAAGGGTCCATTTCTTTTTATCTTTAATTTTCTGTAAATAGGACCACTAACAAAAAAGAAGAAACTTCTGAAGGCAAAAATAATATCATGATTTAAAAATGGAAAAACTAGCACACACTAAACAGGCTATATCAAATTTCAAACCAAAAAGCGATGAATTCACAGTGGTTTGTCATATTTGCTTCATTTTGGGCCACCACATATCTTTTTCAGGCCACAAAAATTTCAGGTTTTGAGAAAACATGAATAACCAGATTCCCCTCCGAGACACAGCGCGAGCTTGTGAATTTCTTACATAACTGGAAATGTGATGGACTGCGCAAGTAGCATTTATCAGCAGCATTTGGTCATGATGATGGCTGGTTTGTTTACGATATATCTGGCAATGACCTTCACTGATAACTTTTGGGTCGGCAAAAAAGGGTTGCTTCTTGAACCCTGTATTATCTATACTGCAGCCAAGGCTCTTCGAGGCTGCTACAGGAGGCTCTGAAACCACCCCCTGTTGGAGATTTTAGAACCTGACCTGATCGGATCTCCTTTTCTGAATTCTGTCTCTTCATACTGAGCTGAAAGGCTACTTGAGGCTGCTATAAGAGTCTTCAGAACCCCGTTTTTGCTCATGAATGGGGAATAACTCACGTCAAAAGAGCAACCAAGATGGGTCAAAAGGACCATATTAACATTGCAGAGTGTTCCTAATATTTGGCAGGTAGACAAAGTGTAGCTTCCAGCTCAATGAAATATAGGGCCTATACAGTATGTAAACTCCAAAGCACTTAGCACACGAGCAATCTATGCCCTTTGCCACAGCAACTCCATCCCCCTTCCAACAGAAAATTATCAGTTATTTCAACAACACAATAGTCAGTGTGGAATGTAATCACAATTGTTTGAATGAGGCTATTTTTGATAGCAAAGGAAAAATATTGAGTCATATCAATACTGTTATTTATAATCTTCTGCCGGGGGAAACATTCTTCTGAGCAAAGAAAGAAATGAAACGGTGCCAAGAACTTGACTATTTTCAGGATCCACAGGGTCATGACTCCACCAAAGATGGGAGAGATGAATTGTCATAATTGGGTTCAGTGATTAAATTGATGAAAATAACTTCATTGGATAAAAGACTGAAATCAAAGCAGAAATTTCAAAATGGATTTTTCATTCAGAACATGTTAGCCAGTATATTGCCCTCTTCCGTGAATCATGATCAAGTCTCTTTCCGAGTCTCTCTCTCTCTCTCTCTTCCTCTTATCTGTTTATACATGTATACCTTCTTCCTCCCCCCCCCCCCCCGCTCCCTTTCTATCTTTTTATCTATTTCTTTTTTATCTCTTTATCAACCTTTTCTCTCTCACTCTCCATTTCTATCTATCTACCTACCTATCTATATATCTACATGTACCTCTTTCTTTCTCTCTCTCTCTCTCTCTGTACATGTGTCTACATGTATCTATCTATCTATCTATTTATCTGTCTATCTATCTATCTATCTATCTATCTGTCTATCTATCTATATATCTATCTATCTATCTATCTATCTATCTGTCTATCTATATATCTATCTTTCTATCTATCTGTCTATCTATCTATCTATCTATCTATCTATCTACATGTGTCTCTCCATCCACAAGATGTCATTTCTTATGAAAAGTACACAATCCTTTGACTCATTACTCACAAATTCAAGGTTAATATCATTCTCCTGCCTTCTGATAGAGTTGAGTCAGGAGATCTTTCATCATATAGGAAAAATTAAAATATGTTGCATTCTCATACTTTCTTACATTGTTGCCCCACTGTGACATCACAAATCATTGTAGTCTTCTTCTACAGCTATGACAGCACATGGATTTAGCCAAAATTACAAAAATACTATAACTCTTTAATGGACTGCCCAATTTTCATCCAACTCCCCTGATATACATGTACTACCCATACTTTTGCATTAACTGAATCCACATTGTGAACAGCTTAAATAGAGTCCTCTTTAAAGACAGCAAAGGAAAAAAGGACATTTCTCGGATATCAAAGGAGCACTAAAAGGGACTGTACAGTACTGGTTGAGGTGGGGATTCAGGTTTATAACATTAATAAGTGAGATAAGGAGAAACCTCTTATGGAATATGAAAGAGCATGTAATTTTAAGAGGAATTAAACGTTTATTTGATGAAAATTGGTTTTCAAATGGCTGAGATATCCAAAAAAAGTGATACTTATAAAAGGCGACAGGCCATGCCTTCCATTAGGATCTCTTTGTTTCACCTTGTTTTTGGATATCTCAGCCATTTCAAAACCGATTTTCATCAAATAAACTTTTGATACCCCTTAGAATTGCATGCTCTTCGACATCTCATAGAGTGGTTTCTGAATATCTCGCAAAATGTTAAAAGCTAAATCCTTAGCTCAACCAGAACTGTACACTCCCTTTAACCTGGCTTCCCTAGAAGGCATGCAGAATGACATTTTCCAAAACACAGCTTGGTACTAGGTTCATGGAATGTGTGCTTTTCATTTAGATCAACTGAAATTTTGGGATTTTCCTTCATATATGAAGGTAATCTATCATGATGACATTACAAATTGTTCCAGAGTTCTCATCTGGAGAAGTCAGCAAATAGAATTACCAAAAACTCCAGTTTTGATATCTTTTTAAAGGGATTGTCAACTTTTCCTCAATCTTTCATAGAGTTTTTCATCAAATCTTTCTAATCGCACAAGTCCACACACATACAACCTTTGTACGTTTGGTGAGATCTCCCCTTTAATCTTCCTAAAGAAACCGAATGTGGCATTTGAAGTTAGACAACCTTCTCAGGTGTAACAATATTACATCCCAACACAAAGGCGAGGGAGATAAAATAGGATTGATATATTGCGAGATCCCTGTTCACTGACACTCAAAGTTTAAAAACACCTGTGCCCATTTGGCAAGCAGAGAAAGCAGGCAGATTTGCTAACTGGCCAATAAAGAGCAGTAAGGCTTCATAGGTTCTTCAAAAGATTTAAGGTGCATGGTCCTGGTGTTTTAGTCAAATGCATACACGGGCGCACGGCGCAAGTTTCCTATAGAGACCTCCTCTTTAGCGCTTACGCTGTGGCCCACTTCCCCGAGTCCGAAGGAGTCCGATTCACTGCAGTCAGTGGTCCGATCACAGTTTGGCTCATGATTCGGTTGAGGGGGATGACAGCTCTAGCAAACTTCTTTTGTGATGTCATAATAACAAGCACATATGCACGCACCCTGGCATTACTACAGACTGCGCGATGCGCAGAGAAGACAACGGAGGTAACGTTACTTAGCAACACCTACGCACTTTACTCTTGATGACAGCTCAACTTCGGTAATCTTCATATCAATGCTAACAGTGATCGGCAGTATCATCAACAGCGCCCTCTACACTACCGGGACTATGCACCTTTAACTGTGGCTGCATGATGTGACACAACTTGTACTATTCCGAACACATGTCACCTACTGCCTCATTTCCCTAAAAATGGCAGTTTCCTCATATCCAAAAATGTACTGATGCACATCCTTGACATAGAAGATATCCATTCCATTACATAAATCGTAGAAAATTAGTTCATTTCCTGACAGTAGAACTGTCATTTAACTATTTCAACATCCAATTCACTCTACTCAAACATTCTTTCATCTTTTCCTTTCATATTCCTAACTTCTCTTTGATCAAATTTGCCTGTGAGATAAGTCTACCCTCAAAGGAAGCCATTGCTCCATGCAATCATAATCAACTATGATGGCTTAGAATGGCAGACTGCACAATCTGCTGGTTGCAGTAATATCATAGCACCCCCCCCCCCCCCATCTTGACAGTACAGGAGAAAGGGAAAACTTCCAAATCCGTGGCAGCAAATGCACGATGAATGTCAGAGTTTGATCACAAGAGGGCGCCAGTGCACTTTGGAGGAATGCTCGCATTGGACTGCAGAGGAAGTGAATCTTCTCTTCTCACAACACAGTCAAAGTGACTATTTTTTTGTAAGTCTGAGGTAAGAAACTGTACATTGAACATGTAGATGCCAAAAGCCAGGCAGCTATTGATATCAACATGATGGAATGTAGTTTATCAGTGTTGAAAACATAAAGATCACTGTGGTAAACATTCTGAGGTATTTATGTCCTACTTTGAAAAAAAATAAGAAAAGAAAGAAATGTTATGTGTTTTGGATTTCCAAAATAAACTAACCTAAAACATTTGAAAAAAAAGGTACAATGAACTGTGCAGGTAATTGTCTGAGGTAATTGTTTGACATAGGAAGACTGTGTCTTTATTTTCAGATAACATTGAATACAAGAATTTGAAAAAAAAAATTACCCGTTGAAGACGAGCCCAGAGTATACTCGGGCAGGTGTCTAGGGGAAATGCGTGTTGTAGCAAAAAATGCTATTCGCTTCACTTGTACCACTCAGTATACCTCAAGCTAGCCATGTTTAACTCACCGACACTTTTCTGTGTGTGTGTTACGGGCTTTTTTTTTTTTCTGGGAGAAGAACGATCTCTATCTACCAGTTGGCACTATGGCAGGAGTTCCATACTTAACCCCCACTCAAAATTTATCCCACAGGCAGTCCTGAGTCCTGAGGTATACAGGCCTATTATGGCTGGAGTTGGGGTTTGAAATATGGTTTTTATGAATGATAGATATGGTTTTAAGAATAATAGATATTTCAGTAATCTATAGGCCCAGAGTGTAGGGGTAGGATATGGATTCAAACCCAGTTGAACAGATGTGTTGGATCCAGCCATCTGGTTATATGGCAAAACACTGTGGCCCTGGAGTAGGACATGAAATGGTGTACGTGATGACAGTCAGCATACAACATAAACTAAAAAGCACATTTTGCCTTTATCAATTTCTTCATGAATGAACGAACGAATGAACGAATGAATGAATGAACGAACGAATGAAAACATGAATGAATGAATGAATAACCAAATGATGAATAACTGTATTAATGAATCAACATGTAATAAGCTAATGAATACACAGATAAATGAGCAAATGACAAGTGAATGAATAAATGAATGAATGAACGAATGAAGAAATGAAGAAATGAATGAATGAATGAATGAACGAACACGATAAGCGAACGAACAAAAACAAACAAATAAATACATACAATAAATGAATAACATAAAGACTGGATCATCATTACCTTTCTGTGCCTTCCGGAGTAGGGAGGGGCTGCGACGGATCCTGGGCGAGGCAGCTGAGGGGAGGCTGTAGCTCCCACTCCATGGCTGGTATAGGTTCCATTGCTCCTTGTCCAGTCGTACTGTGGGACCAGGCGCCCTATGCTGGATCTCCACAGCAGACTAGTCAGCAAATGAGAGGAAAAAAAAGGGGGGGGGGGGCTCATTTTTTTTTACAGAGAAAAATGTGGTTGCATGATGTCATCTTTGATGTATGGTAAGTATTACATTATTTTGCACTGTGTAACGAAAACAGATCGTACAAATTTAGATTTGCAGAAGAGAAATATCACAGAAACCTGGATATATAGCATTTTTAATCCTTAAGTGCTTTACTAGGGCCTAAGCATTTAATTATCAATCCAAACTTAACCTTGGTTTAAAGTTAGCAAGTCCTCTTAGATGCAGCAATGTTCCTCAGTCCATTCTACAGGAAGGCCATGGTTACACAATATGGATTGAGGGGATTAAATTATTCATTCATAAATAGTTTCCGGACGTCTGTGCCAATCAGCGAACAAAGGACTTCAAGGGTTAAAGTTTGTATACAGCAAGATCAATGCAGTGTGGCAAGATGGCAAGAAAGCGTGGGATATTTTGAGAAAACTTTTCTCTTGTTCTAGTTTTGTTTTGGTTTGTTAATGAATGGCCCTAGGAAGGGGGAAATGTGGGTCAAGCACAATGAGATAATTGCCAGTTTTGATATCGCCCCTCGGAAACGAAACACAAACTGCTTACAACTCTTCTCAGGCCATTCTTTGGAATTCTGAGCCTCCATACTGCCTGATCATACATTATTAGACTGAGAGAGGGAGATCTGGCTGAAATTCTCCTCGTAGATTGGTCAGTGGTAGCCCTGACCTGCCTTTAGACCGTATCATGTCTGAAGCATGCAGATGCAAATAAACACATCAACATAAAGACATACAAAATAAAGAAGGACAAAACTCACTTCTTGTTGCTTAAGAAAGCTGTCATATTGATGTTAAAGCTGTAGCAATGGAGTTTTGTGCTCCAAATATTTGTGCAACCCAAAGACAATCTGAAGCACTGGAAGCATTGTCATTCCAGGTTTGATCAGACATGAAAACTATCTTGATCATTAAAGGACAAGTTCACCTTCATAGACATGTGGGTTGAGTGAATGCAGCAAAAGTAGTAGAACACATCAGTGAGAGTTTGAGCAAAATCGGACAATCCGTTAAAAAGTTATGAATTTTTGAAGTTTCTGCTCAGTCACGGCTGGATGAAAAGACTACTATAGCTTGTGATGTCACATGAGTACAAGGATATAAAGAAAGAATAAAGAAAATTCAACATATTTCCATTTTTCTCGCATAGCAAAAGAACACTCGACTTCTCTCTTTCAGAAGGCAGGGGGAATAATATTACCCTTAACATACGTCAGTAGCAAGTCGAAGAAATGTGCACTTTATTCAAAAAGTAAAGTTTTGTGAAATTTTGTTTTTTTATTTTCCTTATATAGTTGTACGCATGTGACATCATACACTGTAGTAGTCTTCTCTTCCAGCAGCGACTGCGCAGATACTTAAAATATTCATAACTTTTGAATGGATTGTACAATTTTCCTCAAACTTTCACTGATGTGTTCTACTAATATTGCTGCATTCTCTCAATCCTTATGTATATGAAGGTGGACTTGTCCTTTAACATGAAGCCTCATGATCCATCTAATGGCATATTGATTCCTAAATACCGCCTTCAAACTTTTGATTGGCATGAGTATACAAGCAGGGTGCTAATTAACTTTTTTTTTTTTTTTAACTACTTGCCAGTCGGGTAAGCAGATGTTCAAATTGCTGCACAATAATTGCCCGAGCATGTATTTTACTTGCCCGCAAAGAAGTCCAAAAATATACGAAAATTATACAGAAAATCAACGGCTTGATAAAACACAATCATTTGAATAAATGGCACACGTTGGTGTTGCATTGCATTGGGGCTTCTTTGCTTACCAAGCGAGTGTTGGAAAGTTGCTGAAATGAAATTAAAGTGTGTTGCATCACTTAGCAATCTTCATCTGTGGGCTCTTGTATGGTTGACTTCGTGAGCTTTGAAAGGGGGAGAAGTTAAAAAGAAGTGACTTCAAAACTTTTTGCTTGCCCAATTCGGCCAAGAATTTTTTTCTCATTGTTCCATAACACTTGCCCCAGGCAATCTGGCAAGCGCTTTTAGTACAGGTCATGTACAAGTAATAAAAATTTTGCCTAGCCCCAAGGCTACACCTGCTCCTTACCTGCTTATTGTCACAGTGGTAAAGGCGCTTCTGCTTATATTGGAGCACGATGTACTGGATCTTCCAGCGGATGAGGTGGAGGGCATCAAAGCAGGCGGGTTTGGTAAACTCCAGCCCATGCTCCTCTGTAAAGGAATCAAGATTTGAGAAGAGTAAGATGAAATTTGTAAGCTTCTGGTATCAACTATTTCTTGTACATTAAAACATATAAACTCTAAGCTGCATTTGATGCATATAATATTGTGTATCTCACCTACATTTACTTCAAATGTGTTTTTTGTTCTTAGTAGTTTTTCTAGCTTTTGTGTTGCATTAATCTAATCATCTTTAGCAGTAAATCTTAGGACTGGACTTATAGAAAGACAAATGGTGTTAAACCAACTGAGGACAAGTCCCGAGTATACTCAGGCAAGTGTTTATTTAATGGAAATGTGTGTTGCAGCAAAATCAGTCCGTCCTCAACGGGCTAATGACCCTGCCATATACTGGATTATCTGTTCTCGTCTTGTATGTCTTTGTCATAATGTTGAAGTAAGTACTTTTTTTTTCCTGTATTGTTCCTATGTTTATGCACTGGTCTTGCATTCCTTATTCATGTTTATTTTATCAGATGTGGAAATTGTAAGAAAGAAAAATAAAGTGAATCGAAGAATCATCAAAACGTATTAAAGACTGCAGGACAAATGAGGGCATAACTTAGTGGTTGTGACTAAACATCACTGTTTTATAAGAAATGCAAGAAGACAAAAAAAAAATGTCTTGCAAGATTATACTAAAACAATGAAACTGCAAAAACATTTTTGGTAGAGATTTGTGAGGGGTGTTTCATTTTCTTCACCATAATGTCTTTCTTTTTCTTTGTAAATTTTGAATTTGTTTTTAAAGTATTGTCAGAATCTGCCATAACGTATGACTCAGAAATGTGCTAATGCCACTGAACTGGAGGTGATGTGAAAACAAGAATTACCATACGATATTTTGCATTTGCAACTAAACCCTAGACATGTAAACTAAACTAAACTTAACAAAACTGGAGCAGCCATACTGAACCCCTGGTCTGAGGCCGTGTTTTTTGTTTGGGTTGATCCAGGAGTGAAATCCAAAAGTTTGACATGGGGGGGCTTAGTGACGCAAGCCTCGCACCCATTCTCCGGCCCACGCCTTCTGACTTCTTGACTTCGGGTATTGGGTATCGAGTAGATCAGAAAAGAAAAAGATGAAGTGTTTGGGGGGGGGGGTTATGTCAGTAGAAAATCCTTCCTTACACTTCAAAAGACTTCTTGTACACACAGCACTAGACTGCTTGTTCTGGGCTACTTGGGAAATTCCTGGCCAGTGTTTGCGTAGGTGTGGGGATGGTGAGTCACCGCACTCTTAACAATGGGGATGGCAAGGTGGGTTTCAAAATACCAACGGTCCAGGAGGATCCCAAGGTGCACTACACTGTATCTTGTACAGAGACACAGTGTGATATCTCAAAATATGTCTAGAAAAGCTACACAAACCCATACGTTCACATACACACAGACGTGCGTATACATACACACAGACGTGCAAACACACATACATCAATTTATCTATCCAATCCATATACTGTATAAGTGGTAATTTTCGCGAGGGTTTAATTTTCACGAATTTCGCAAATCACAGTTGGATCGCAAATTTAACAACACGCAAAATGTCGCCATACATTAGAGTAACATTGCATGCAAGATACATTGTAGCATCGGTGTCAATTCGCGAAAACAACATCTCGCGAAAATGTCTGTGACCTTCTAATTTGCGAAAATAAAAGCTTGTACAGTATATACTCAGGGTGGTCCACAACTTGAAATTTGAGCATGTTGCAAGCTCAGAATCTGAGAATATTGCAGAAATTGAATCTGCGCGGAGCGCACACGATGAGTACGTAGTACGCAATATTTTGCTGCTTATCTCTCTTTGTGCTGCTTACATTCAATGTTCTCTCTGATGTTATGCACACAAATATCTAAGTACCAGGTAGTTTGATGTTTCTTATGTTATGCACATGTTTTGCACATTTTTGTATTGGCCTACTTTTACTTTGAGCTTGTTGCAAATTCTTGAGGATGTTGCATAGCATGTTGCTGGCTTTTTAGGATGTTGCACAAGAATTTTAGCATGTTGCAGCGACATGCTAAAACCCCTCGTGGACCACCCTGATACTAGTATTCATTGATGCATACATAGAAACAGACACATAGATGCACATGTATACCTTGTTCACGTAAACTGTAGATAAATACTGTATGTATGTTGATGTGCAATATACTACAACAGTAATTTCTGTGCCCTTGACTATATCTCCTAAATTTTAAACAACTTTCTTAACATGAAAAATGGCAAAATTTGTTTGTGAGCAGTAAGTGTAAACTTTTACATTCACTCTGAAACAAAAGCAATCAGGGAAGACATCTATTTGGGCATAAATGTTTTGTGATTGTTTGCTTTGTTTTTGTTTTTGACAAAGGAATAGATTAAGTGAGCTTAAAGCATGAAAGTCTTTTTTTTTTAAAGATACAAAACACAATGTCTAATGCACCGAGTGGGATGATCATTTTCTGGGACAGTATGACATGGGAGCTTTCTCCCTCAAAGCTAGCCGAGCAGTAAGCACATTTATGAATGAATGAATGAATACCCAGTTCAATCACAAAATGTCAGATAACAGTGACCCGAACAATCATTCCATGGCCTAATTCTGCCCGGACCCCTACCATACAATGCTTGGGATTTGTTAAAAACAGACAAACAAACAGAAAATCATGCAAGCTCTGAAGTACTCAAAGTTCACAACACATTCTCAGATCGGAGAAATAGTTTCAGCTAAAAAGAAAAAAGAAGAAATAGATATACAGAGAGAGAGAGAGAAAGACAGAGACAGACAGACAGACAGACAGACAGACAGAGAGACAGAGAGAAACATAAAACTATATTGAAAAATAGAACTACCCAGGCTTATCCCTTTTTCTATCATATTCACCCAGTCATGATTCCCAAATGACAAATGTTAATTTGAGGAGCTGGCAGTGCTCAGCCCACTTTTTGGCTGCCAAGAAGTGAAAAATTGTGCCATTTACGTCAATTCCATTGTGAATTGTCGTGGCATATGTGTCACTCCGTCACCCTAATAATGACATCAATTTGGCAGGTGGGTTACTTCATCGACACCCCTGATTTATTTGGGAACTTTTCTTTTTTCTTTTCGGGGTTTTTTTTTTTTTTTTTTGGCACGTAATGGAGGCGAGAAGCGTGACCCACATTAACACTACTGGCAGCTCAACTTGTTAATTTTTTTTTTCTCCTTTTCAAAATTTGCTATTACTTGTTCCTGTACTTTGGTGTACATGAACATTGACATCAGTGTCTTTTCACATTTTCCTCACTTCAATTCCTTGTTTAAAAAAACAAAAGAAGGAAAAAAAAAGTCTTCACAATTGAAAGCCCAATTCCACTCCATATTTCAAGTTGGTCATGATAAAGGAGAAACATCAGATGGAAAGGTGTCAGTTTTATCGAAATCAGACCTGAAATAAGAGCGTGTTTCTACTGAGAGCACCTCACATCCCTGGCATCGCCACAAATTTTGTCCAACGCAGCACCTCATATTTTACGACCACTTGAGCTGTTTCTACTGAGCGATAAAATACGAGGTAATGCAAAGGTGACGTGCAAATGCGGCGATTCCGGAAGTCAGGTATTTTTAAGTCACAGATTGGGTCACGCGCGCACTGCCTGACAATATAAAATGAAATACTAAGTAACGCGGCGTAAAATCAAAGTAAGTGATGAGGGCTTAGTAATGCAATAAGTTAGGCTGTTAATCATGCGACGATGAATGCCACAATTCACATGTAACGTAATGTATAGGGCCTATAACACGTACACAAGCAAGTTGGTACAAACAAAGCAAGTTGCGAACACAGTCGCTGTGTGTACACACGTATTTTGTACACATGTGTCGAAGGAGTGTGTGCGATGAACTGAAAAGTGCGGGGAGAAATTCTAGACGTCCGATACACCACGAATTTCGCTACCCGGTGTGTTTCTACTGAGAATCGTCCTTCGCGTCACCACGCATCGACCACCTCAATAGGTGGACGACGGAGCACCTTGCATCACCTGGCATCGGCCACTACCCGATCTGTTTCTACTGAGGAAAAATTCAAGGTGTCACCACGCATCGGCCGGTATCGGCCGGCATCGGCCGGTATCACCACACATCGGCTGGCATCACCTCGAATTTTCGTCGCTCAGTAGAAACACGCTCTATGACACTGTGATTTCAGTAGCAAACATAAATATACAAATTAGATGAGATGATGTCAGAGTGCCACATGTCTTAAACTGACCTAAGCAGAAATCTCCACTACAGGCACTACATTCCCACTTCTTTTTCTTTTTTTTAACACAGGATCAGATGACTGTATTTCAGTCTAACTTTACACTGACTTTGTAATTACTTCATTAAATAATGGATCAAAATATCATGATTTCTGTAATATTTGTGTACAGATCGAGGGGAGGGTTGTGAAGTGATGATATCCACACCACCCCCCAATACTATTATGTGAAAACATGTTAAACTTATAATGTGAAAACATGTTCAACTTATAAACTGTAAAACTTTCCTACTCTGCATTTGATTTTAAGAAGAATTCTAACATTCTGTTCATCTGATAATATTCAGTACTTTGTTTGTTATAAAAATTATGCTTTAGTACAGTATGGAATTGTAATTTACTGTAAAACCAGAAATTTTCATGCACATGAAACTTTTGCGAATTGCACAGGGAACCAAACTTTGCGAAAGTGATATGCACACATTTTTTTTTTTCCGGACAATGCACTGAATGCCAGTAGAATTCGCGAAAGTTCCTTGCTGCAAAAAAACGCTGTCGACTCAAATTCATAAAAGTTCCATGCCATGAATGTTTCTGTGTTACAGTCTATGCTATGGCTTGAAGCCAGATTGTCCTAAGCTCCTGCTTACTGTTATATTTCCTGGAGTTTCAATTCTCCCCCACAGATGACCTTTCCCTTTAAACTATTTTAGGCCCTACCAAGGGAAAGAAATCAATGTGGCAAACAGTATTTCTATGTATCCAGAAGGCTTAGACTTAGAATAAGCAGAAGCTAAAACTAATCAATATGGCAGCCACTATAAAAAAAAAAAACATTTCATTTTTTTTTCTAAAATTTTCACTACGATGAGAACCAACCCGACCTCACTATACTTCCATATGTGCAAACACACAGTGTAGAAAAGCAAACATGCAGATCAAAATGTGGGTATATTAAAAAGAAAGGGGAAAACGCAGAGAAAATGGCTT
Source organism: Diadema antillarum (assembly GCF_040938485.1). NCBI lineage: Eukaryota > Metazoa > Echinodermata > Echinoidea > Diadematoida > Diadematidae > Diadema > Diadema antillarum. Next base: position 648,610 of record NW_027271044.1, on the reverse strand, counting down.
GGTGAAGCAAATCCGCAAGATGTACTCAACATAGGGCCAGTATGAGATTACCAGGAGGAATTTCACACTTACAAAATAACTTCCTTGTATCATGTACTGTAAAACATGAAATTCTCACAAATTTCTCGAGGAGCCAAGATTCACAAAATTAGAATGTACGCAGACGTTCTCGTCTGTACACTTATGCACTGAATGCCAGCTAGCAATTCGAGAACTTTCATACAGGGAAAAGGGGTATCAGCTCCGATTTGCGCATATTTCACGCCGCAAATATTTCTGGTTTTACAGTAATTGCATTTCTGAAATGCACTGCTAAACATGTTAAGAGTTATGGAGAGTTCCAACTTTGATACGAGTCTCACTATAAATGCTGACAATACTGCCACATAGTAACAGCTGTGCGACAGACTCCATGGCCTGCAAACCAAAAGTATGTCTATCTGAAACTTCAATACTCATAACTGCTGAATGAAATGTCCTGTTTTTTTCAATCTCTTTCTGAGTGTATCACTAGTCTTTCAGGATTTGCTGATTCCAAATATATGTGTTTGTTTATTTGGTTGTTTGATTGTTTGTTTGTTTGATTGTTTGATTTTTTTTTGGGGGGGGGGTGGGGAGTTCCCTGTTCAGTTCAGTTCAGTTCAGTTCAGTTTTTATTTCTGCATTTCAAAATCAATACAAATCAACAAATCAACAAAATTCTTACATAGTCATTTACACAGCTAATATTCGTAACATTTGGATCTTTCATACATTTTCTTTTTTTTTTCTTTTTTTTTCAAGAACGAATATCATATATGAAAGGAAGCAATAGGAAATGATAAAAATGAAATGCAGGGGACCATCATCATAAGCTAAGCTTGACGAGGAAGATGGCCCCAGGTAAAGAGATACATAAAGAAAATCTTGCCACTCACTGAGTGGGGGGTAATTGTGCAAAGGGCACAACGAAGAGATACATAAAGAAAATCTTGCCACTCACTGAGTGGGAAGTAATTGTGCGAAGGACGTGCGGTGCAGTGCGGTGTGCATTGTGTTCGGATGAATCTTGGTTTGTACGTTTAGTGTTATTTTGTGTATCAGTGTGATGAGGTGAATGTTACTTCAGTTATGGCCGTGAACTCATTGTTTAGGGTGTTTGTTGACCAGGTGGTATGAATATTTATGTGTCAGAAGTATACTGGATTATGAGGGTGTTTTTTAGTTCTCGTTTGAAAATGTTCAACGACGTACGTTGTTTTAAATTAGGGGGTAAAGAATTCCAAATATCTGGTCCATTGTGCTTTAATGATTTTTGAGCTAAAATGATTCTGGGGTTTTCGAGATGGTAATCGGACGACTGACGTGTTGGATATGAATGAACGGTGGAATTTGGAGTGAAGAAGCCATCAAAAATTTTTGGAAGACAATTAAATGTATATTTATACATAAAAACAGCAGTTTGAAAGGTGTGAAGATCCTCAATTTTCAATGTTTTTATTAATTGCATTTCATTAATAGAATCTGTGGGGGTTTTTTCCTCTCTCTCTTTCATAATATTTCCTTTTGGAAAGAAAAAAAATCATAGCAAGATGGGATTCCCTGAACAAATACATGTAGTCCCCAAGAAGTCTGTGTATGAACACAGCCACATTCCGAAAGTCAGGTGGTCTGTTTCGGAATGGACATGATGGGCTCTTTACGGAAGCCCACATTCACCCCTCCAAGAAGAAAATCACAGAAAAAAATATTTGTACTCCTGTTCAAATCATGACAGATCAAGGGAGCCCCTATCCTGGGAAAATTGTCCAGGACACGGTGAAATTACATACTTGAGAAGCACGCTTGGTTTATTGGCACTTGAACTTTGTATGCTTAGACTTTCGCAAGAAGGCGGTATCTACATTTTATATTTTTCGGTGTTTTTTCCCCCACAGCAAGCTCCTGAGACGTCATTAAAGATTTTTCAACACAGAAAAAAAAATACATATATATTATTTTTCCATGTGGATTTTATTAGTAATAACTTCCAAACTTGAGTGAAGTGGTCTTCATTTCTATACTTCAAATGAGCAAAGGTTTGTAAGAGGAAAGGTTACCCATGATATTTTCTGTAACTTGTGTTGTAAATAGTTCTAGGTAAGGTGTTTGACTCGTCAATGGCGAAATACTGGAAGCCAAGTACTGGTAAAAATGGACTTGTTAACCCGTCGAGGACGAGGCGCGAGTATACTCGAACAGGGGTCTATGGGAAATGGGCACGGTAGCAAAATCAGACCATCGATGCTCAATGGGTTACAGATGAGGCAAATTTTTCTGTTGGGCTCTACATGGTACATAAATGACTTCATAAAAGGCTTATCCTCCTTTCCTACCCTAACCACAACCACATCCCAGCATTTTTTTAATTCTTCTTCTTTGTTTTGCTCACCATTTCTCTTATCTCCCTCCTCCTTCTCTATCCGTCTATTAAAAACAAAACATTTCAACAAGAGCATAGTTCACAATTTCTAAATGTTGACACAGGCAAAACATTGGACACTTGGTAATATACCCTCCTATCTCATCCATACATATTACTCCTGTCAAATCACATAGAAGGCTGCACTGATAGTAAATGGAGACAGAAAATTTAGACCAACATATCATTCGCTTGCTGTGGACAGCACTAATATGGGTTAAAACGTCTTTTCCTCAAAGTGGTGACCCAACATCTAATACTGGTGGTCGCGGGCCAATGGAATATGAATAATGTCAAGCCTTGCTATAAAGATATATCTATTGAATACATATGTAGCTTGCAGTGCACGTGTGATGTATTACATCATAATGTGTTTCATACTGTGCTCATCTCAAAACAATTTCAGTGCAGAGATGTGCACAAATCGACCTCCGGTTGCCACAATGTACAATGTATGTGAAATAAACATAATATGCTGTACCTTCTCAATTTATCACTCTAAAAATAGCTGAGTCTATAGGGAAAGGACATCACATTGAAAGGCAATAAAAATACCTGCAGATATGACACTGCAAGAGAAGAGTACAAGTCTTGGCCTCGGCTGACCAGCCAGCAAAGCAGAAGAATCAGATGTGTTTATTGTCATGTTTAGATTACTCCCCAATGTCAAACACTGACCCTCTGGCTCGTCCAGTTGAAATAGGTTGACCACCATAAACAAGCATTGTATCATTAGATATGATTTGTGCCCTGTTGATATTTCTACATTTGATGAGGGAGCTAGAGAGCAAGCAAAGAAAAAGAGACAGAGAGTGAGAAAGAACATAAATCAAAAATGGTTTCCCTCATATGACCTGCAAAGATGAAATAAGTTAGGGAAATTTGTAAAACAAGAATTGATCAGGGAAGCTGAATTTAAAAGTATAGTAAAATACAAAGTATCTTTCTGCAATTTCATGTGAACTACATGTATGTGCATGAGCGTTTCTGTGACACGTGTTTGTGTGATTGAATGTGTGTGTGTGTGTGTGTGTGCTTGTGTTGCATCTGTGCTATGCAAATATGTTACCATTATACTTCTTGTTAATATGTTTAAAACTTTAGTATGTTTTGTTTTATATGTTTATCCGGGACCCCTTTTTTTTACAAGCTCTGCTACTTTTGGGGTCCCAAACCATTCATTATTCTTAATGCTGTATCCTTTTGTAAAATGTCAAATGTTTAATGAATTGGTTAAATAAACTTGAAACTTGAAACTTATGCTGTTCCTAAACTGTAAAGTTTAGGTCGAAAACTTAACTCTCAATGATTAGCTCCACTCATTAATTCATGATGCGGGTTCACCTGGCACCTAAACTTTAAGTTACAACTTACACGAGCAAATCCCACTCAATGATATTACACTGGAAGTGCAGAGTCTTTGCTAGATGACCTTATACCCATACAAAATAGCACTGCTGCAGGTTGACCCGGATGCAAATGAGAAGCGAGGTTCATGCTAACTCACAAGCTCGTTGATTATTTGGTCCACATGGAGCGAAACTACGAGTGGGGACCCCCCCCCCCCCCATGGCTCGTGGAGAGAGCGTAAACCCTAAGATGTCTTGTGGATCTAATCATCGACTAAACTTTAGGATTGCTAACTTTCGAGTGCGTCCACTCAGTGCTAAACTACAAGCTAATCATCGAGGGTTAAATTTTCGATCTAAACTTAAAGGGGCATAGTCCCGGTAGTGTAGATGGCGCTGTTGATGCTACTGCCGATCACCGTTAGCATTGATACGAAGATTGCCGTAATTGAGCTGTCATCAAGAGTAAAGCGCGTAGGTGTTGCTAAGTAACGTTGCCTTCGTTGTCTTCTCTGCGCATCACGCAGTCTGCAGTAATGCCAGGATGCGTGCATATGTGCTTCTTATTATGACATCACAAAAGAAATTTGCTAAAGCTGTCATCCCCCTGAGCGGAATCATGAGCCGAACTGTGATCGGACCACTGACACAGTGGATCGGACTTCTTCGGACTCGGGAAAGTGGGCCAAAGCGTAAGCGCCCAAGAGAAGTCGATAGCATAGGTCTCTATAGGAATCTTGCGCCGTGCGCCCGCGTACGCATTTGACTAAAACACGGGGACCATGCACCTTTAAAGTTTAGGAAAAGCGTGTGAACCTAACCATAGTCTACACACTACAGTCTGTATGTTGTTATTTTGTTTTGTTTTTTGAACAGATGTACTATACTGGTATGTACAGATCTGCACATAAGACAAATCATCACCAGAATTGCTCACATTCTAACTCTTTCAATAATTCAGTGTAACAAGGCCACTGCTGCTCCATCCCAGGACATATCTACAATCCTCCTCCCTCGAAGGCAGTGTTCCTCTTTCCCTAAGACTCCCCAACATCCGCCGAGACAGGTGGCAATTGGCACCGAGAAAAAGCATCTGCTAAACTTGTGACAACACTTGCATCTCCCGGCATTGATAAATGAGACTCTTCCACAGCAGATTTCCCATATTCATTGGTGGTGCTTTCTTTCATTTGTGGAAGAAAAAAAATATATGAGGTTTCCATCAGTTGCTGTTAAATTGATAAAGCTGATAGAGCAAAATAAATGTGGATTGGAATGCAAGTGACATGTTTTGACATCAGAACCATGTTCTCACCTGCACTGGGTCAATGAGTGTTTTGAGAGCACTGTGTGGGGGCCCCAGTTATATTTTGAACATGGCGGTCACTGTACTTTGTATCCATTGAGTCCTCATGAAACTTCAACATTAAAGGGATGGTTTAGTTTTGGGTGAGGTGAGAATTCAGCTTTTAGCTTTTTGCAAGATATTTTGAAACCACTTCTTGAAATGTTAAGAAGCCTTCAATCAACGCTCTTTCATATTTCATAAGAGGTTTCTCATTACATATATATAACAAAAAAATCATCAACAAAAAACGCTGGAAACGTCAAACTCAAACCCATTCTCAACCGAAACTGTGCCATCCCTTTAATATTCCCGAGTGGTAATATAAGGAGAGGTGGTGGATGCATAAGGAAGCTAAATTTCACAGGGAAGCTTTAAATCTGCCTTTCAAAAAAATATTTTGGAGTCAAGAGGGGCCTGAACTTTCTATCCTAGCAGAATCTTCATCACAGGCAAAATGGCCCCCCCAAAAAATATTCCATCTCTAGATGGCTTTCAATGTTTGTGTGTCCAAAGAAATGGGACATTGGTCAATTCCAAGTAACATGAGTTGTAAGCTGTCATTATCACTGGCAAAACAATTTTTGTTAATACACAATCTCAGTGACATTTTGACATGGTTGGCATGTGTGGTCCATATGTGTAAGAATGCTGCTACGTCAAATTTTCGCAAAAGAAACATTTACCTGTACGCCCATTATCCGCTGTACATCATATGAATTGACATTTTTGCACATCTTCACAAATAACCAAACTCAATAATCCCTTACAGTTTTGGGAGAACTTTGGAATGCCTTTACAGAATGTGAGAGGCACAAAGGACATGAAGTTTTACATTCAAGTGATTCTTAAAAAAAAAAAAAAAAAAAAAAAAAATATATATATATATATATACATATATATATATATATATATATATATACAGAGAGAGAGAGAGAGAGAGAGAGAGAGAGAGTCAAAAGGGGCCAGAGATTTCAATTTTAGCAGAATCTTTGTCAGCCAGGCAAAATGACAAACATATCTATAGGGTAAGCAGACATATGCATGGACCACACACAACATGCACTGTATTGGGGGGGGGGGGGGGGGGGGGGGGGGGGCAAGGGACCAAAAATAGAACAATTTGGAGTATATATATTGTATGTTTGAAACTGATGCGGAATTAGAAAAACTTGAATGTTTCAGATGAGAAATATATTCCCTGGTGGCCACATGAAACCTCTCCTAGTCATTCCCCGACATTGATGGACAGCTAGCTGGTTAGAGGAGGAGGAGGAGGAGGAGGAGGACAAGGATTCATATGATGCAAGAAACCACATCATCACGGGATGGATTCTGACATAGACAGATGAGAACTTTCAAAACTGTCTCGTTACTCGACCCGTTTCACTCGCAGATTTCAATCATCTCTTTGCTTCTATTTCACTGTCCAAATTATACCGAGAATTTTTTTTTTCCTCTCTCTTTTTTTTTTCCCCCCAAAGCAAATGTTTTGATGAATATATGATTTCTGTAGATCACAGTCCAGGATGACATTTACAAACCACTTGTGGACTGTTCTGTCCACACCCTCTCGTTAACTCTGGGGTCTCGCAAAATGTCGTCCTGAGATTTCCGCTGCACATTCCAGCGCGTGTGTCGTGTGTGTCTCAGATATGTTTTTGTTTGTGGGAGAAAATCCCGCAGTTTTATCCGCGCTCTATCAATGTCAGTTCTGAGCAGCATTACAGGCAAAACTAAGTCACCCATTAGATTCTGACAAGTAAAGTGAGAATATGTGGTTCAAATGAGACATTTTGATAAAGTGTATTCATTTGAAAGCTGTTTCTAAACGCTCTTAAGAAAATAAATCTTCAATAAAGGGAAATACGTAAATGTCTCTATACTCGAGTGCTAGAGATTTCTGAAATTTGGTAGTGTGAAAACCAATGTGAGAGATTCCCTGAAAAAAAATATATATATCTATATTCTCACTGCATTCAAACTTCACTGCACAACTCTGTATTTTGTATTAGCAGCTTTCAATGGACAAAGGGATTTGGGAATTATGATCAGCGGTGTTTTTAATAGATGAAGATTTAAGTACTTTTTGACATTCCATTGATATTTTATGCAGTATGGCTGCAAATAATGAGAAAGAATTTGGTAAAAACATCCATTCATCTCCAAGTGGAAATCAAACAAATAGACAAAACCATGCCTGGTATTAGTGTCCTTCTGCTTCTTACAGGGAAAGATTCCCCAAACATGTATGGATTTAGAGAATGCAAGAAGATGAGCAGAACACTAAAACATTTGTCATATGTCCTAAAGGAATGATTTTTATTTGTGAAATTCCCTTTAATAGTATTCTTTAAACTGTTTCATCACATCATGAATTTCCCCAAAATCAAGTAAATGAAAAATTAATAATTCATACCACTTTTGGATGGATTGCCCAATTTTCTTCAAACTTTTATGATATAATCCCTTCATTATCAGAATCTAGAACTATTGTAATACAACTCACTAAATAGAGTACCATGGACTCCACACTTCTAAAGTTAACACGACACACACACACACACACACACACACACATACCAGGGAATAATTTTTCTGGAATCACATCATAATTTGCTACACATTTTTTATATGATTGCTGAACAAAATTTCTTGTGTGTAGCAGGTTTCTTTCATGGAACTGTCCATAATTTTGTTAAAAGTATTTTTCCATTGATCAAAACTGTTAATCAAATCTAAAAAGTAAAAATTATTCCCTGCATACACACACATGCACACAAAATATGTGTAGAATATGAATCTGCATAAGCCACTTGGTTAGGATGTGCCTTATCGGTGGACAAACAGATTCGAGTGTGCGCAAATATTTGTAAGTCGTGAATTTCTAATCGTCACCGGATCTAAGCTGCTTCAGGCAATGGGCTGTGCATTCACACTTGTCCAGGCTTTTCTCTATCTTTTTTTTTTAATGTCTGGAATACATCAAACAAAATGGTGTTTGCATCTGATTGAATTCCAGCCCTCACAGAAGAGCATCAGACTGCAAAGCCTCTAGATTTCGTCCGATATTTGGCAGAGAATTAGTAGAGAACATGCTATGGTGTTCACCTTGCTGAGTGCGGGAGTAACCAGCTGTAGTTTATTCCCTCTCGTTATTTGATCAGATTAAAACTAAAGAAAGGGAAAAAAGTGTAGGCAACTGCAAAACTTAGCTTTAATCAGACAGCACTGCAAGGAATGAAAACCGCACTGGTGGGTCATCATTACTTGATATCGAGTTAAAATAGTTGATAGTTGAAGGATGATCCTTTGCTGTTATGATTACTCGACAGCAAGAACAATCATGGCCACAAAGTTAAACTTTCTCAAACTTCACTGAATTTTCTGGAATCATTATGAATCTATAGGAAAACCTATTCAAATAAAAAAGAAAAGAAAAGAAAAAAGATCGAACTAAATATTGGTACATGGTTGGTTGCCCATGGTTACCATCAATTTCATGGTTATTTGAACACATCATTGATTACGCTTAATCAGCACTTGAGATATACCATGGCCATATTACTAGAGAGATGGCCACAACACTTCAGGAGGTCAAGTTTTTGACTGGTCACTCTCATCCATGAGTGGTCAAGTCTACCGCTTGGGCGGCTTCATCCTGATACTTAATCTTTTTAGCTGCAGTTAAAGGGAAACTCCACACTGATAACAATAGAGCCACTCTCATTGCAAAGATTTCGAAATTTTGGTCGTGATCCTGTTTGCATCTTTTTGATTCAGCTTTCTCACTGTAAAAAAAAAAAGAAGAAACTTTTTGGTTAGCAATCCTGACCGGGATCCAATGTATTAAACACATATTTTATTTTGAATGCAATGAGAATGGCACTACAACAGTCAAACATACAGGATACTGACATTTGTATGAATTATCATATAAAATGGGGCAAAAATATGAAAGATAAGGAATTCTGAAGTATGACATGTATTCAAAAAGATTAAAGTACACAAGGCAATGATGTCACTGCTTAAAACCCTCCAATTAGACAATCGGATCCTACATAAAGATGGTGGAAATCATTCTCTTTAAATTGATATTTCAGCACAGTATTTTAAACTCCTTGCTATTTAAAACAGTCATAACTGCTACAATGTTGCAACTTCAGAACTAGTTGATGTGCATGATTCTTCCCGTATTAATGTCCCATGAAAGAAACCAGTGACAATTTGAGTACATGTGATAAGGACACTTGTGAGGCCAATAATCATCTCTAATTTTTTTGTGTGTGCAACCATGACTGATGCATCCACTGAGCATGGAAAAACCATGTAAAAAAGAAGAAGAAAAAAAAAAAGAAATCTTCTTTGTTGTCTGGTTGAAATGATAATGTGACTGCTGTTTTTACAATACTGATCACAGTTACAATGTACCTTGCACATGAGGCCTAGTCACACATAACAATTCATGGTTTTCGGATGCAAACATCAATATTGTTTGCCAACATTCACACAAGGGGAAAAAAAGAAAAGATAAAAGGTTGCTCTTTATAGCTATTGTACAAGCACAGCACTCAAAAACTGTAAACTCTATGACTGGAACATGATCCTTGGCACCCTCACCCCAGGTGCCCCAACATGGCTAGCTGCATCATCAGATCCACCCCCCACCCACCCACACACACAAAAAAAAAATCACATTTTATTTGCATACCATTTGCATGGTTCAAGACAAATCATTGCCAAGATTTTTCTTTTGTTTTTGTTTTTTCGATCTTGGTGGACTAACTTTAGAAATACAATGCAGATTGCAATAGTTATTTTTCTTTTTTTTTTTTTTAAGGGACTGTAAAGTACTGGTTGAGGTGGGGATTCATGTTTTGAACATTTCTATGTGGGATAATGAGAAACCTCTTATGAAATATGAAAGAGCATGTAATTCTAAGAAGGATTCAACGTTTATTGGATAAAAATTGGTTTTCAAATGGCTGAGATATCCAAAAAAGTGATGATAATAATAAAAAGCAACAGGCCACAACTTTTATTAGGATCTCTTTGTTTCACCTTGTCGTTGGATATCTCAGCCATTCCAAAACCGATTTTCATCAAATAAAATTTTGATACCATTTAGAGTTGCATGCTCTTTGACATCTCAAAGAGTGGTTTCTGAATATCTCGCAAAACGTTAAATGCTAAATCCTCACCTCGACCAGAACTATACACACCCTTTAAAGTGTGTGTCCATCCCAAAGAATTGACAGTTTTTGTATCACATTTATTTTCAAAAATCTACTTTTGAAAACCACTGGGGTTTTTTTGATGTGTCAACAGGGTTCTGAAGTGGGTTTTCAATCTGTGAACTACTGACCAGTATACTAGACTGCAGACATCTAGGGCTTGATATAAAACAATATCACAGCTTTCCTTGCCCAGGGAAAATCAAGTATTGCATTGTGCGCACTTCTCAGGATATGTTTCTTTCTTTTCCATGTACTGAACCTGGCAACGCATGTACAGTATTATTTGTATGATTTTAGACAAACTTTTGCTGTTTTATTCAATATGACAATTTTCATCGCACACAACTTGGACAAGACATGAAATCCTCATCTAGTAATCTATCATTGCTGACAAGTCTTCTAAAAACTTCATGTTTTGCAAAGAGTATCCTACATTTCCAGCACTTCAAGCAAAGCTTCTTGAACTCATTCTTGATTTCCCATACTTTACAATTCAGACTTTATAATGCAATGCCAAATCCAGTTAGTCTGGAAGAACATTCTGCGGGGATCAACAGAGCTGCAGACGGGCACATTAAAACAGGGCAAACATAAAGATGATACATTGTGTACCTCCAAAATTGGAATGATATTGAAATTCACTGCAGCTAATCGCCAAAAGTCACTGCGGGTTTGGGAGATTCCACCGCTCAACTGGTCAAACCATACATGACGTACAGCATCACAATCCAATCACAACATACATCTGCACAATAGATAATACGTGCCCTCGCGCACTGTCCCCAATGGTAGAGAAATAATGTTTGCAGACTGCAAGCTCCCAACTTCGCAGCGAGTTGAGAAGTTTCGCTTCTGGCAAAAGACTGTACAGTAATTGGAAGAGTAAATCATGCTGCGACTGGTAGAGAGATGAGCCTAAGTGTAAGGCTAGAGGTAGAAGATGTCAAAATTCCTAGGCGTGCTCTTTGGGTTCAACTTGTTGGGGCTAGTTTTCCACTTGGCCATGATATGATGTCACCTTGAGCAACATGCCAGTCACTTTTCACCATGAGTGCCAAACACAAGTCACGGAGGATTTGTTTAGTCTGGGTTCACACCTAGCTGTGTTTGTTGACTACAGACCAAGCAGACTGTTTCTTCTTTTCTTTTCTTTTTATTCTTCTCTTTTTTTAAAGCCCGTGTGCAGCGTGGGAAGGAGAGAAAATAAATAGTAACTGCATTTTCTGCAGAGAGGGAGAGAGTTTCTGGAAATGTGTTCTGAATGACTCAGTGGCTGTGTCATAAGTAATGTGAATCTGGGTGGGAACTGGTGGACCAGGGGTGTTTATGTGTATCACCACTGAATGTTCTTCAAGATTATGGACTCTAGAACCTACACACACGGGAAAGGGTTTGTGGGACCACACATTGCAAGCAAAATTACACATAAATTTGTTTCTGAAGAACGTTTCACCATGGAGCTACTAACAGAGTCTCTGTTAGTAGCTCCATGGTTTCACCAACACTTCTGCTATTCATCCCATTCAGCAACTATTTGGTCTTGAAGCAAGTTTTATCTCACAAAGTCATTGCCACATAATGAAGTCATGTTCCTCTTTGATACTTTTGTGAGCTACAAAGACAACTTTGTGGGGAGTTTTTGTAGACATCTTCTCCAAACTATTCACGAGTTTCAAAGGTAGAAAGGTAGAAACCACCCTCAAATTAAAGGTTCTCTTGATTTCTGCAGGACTTTGTCTGTACAATGGAGATGCAGATGGTAGCAAGCACTCAGGCAAGCAATGATTTTCAATAGAAAGTGACATAAACATACTTTTAAATAAATACTTGGCACATCTTCAATGTTACAAATGTGAAGTCATAATTACCCTACTCCCCCCCCCCCCCACCCCCATTGCCATCTTGTAATTTACAGTGTAAGCTGCATCTTTGCAAGCTCAGCAATGACTCTTATAATGCTATCTAGACAACCCTTTATTGTCTTGCTTACACTGTACTATTTCTGATATGAAACATACACAACACCTGCACTACACGAATGCGTTTCATGAGAAGTCAAACTTTTGCATAGCACAGCAATGAGGTGCACAGGTGAACATTCAATCGATAAAGTTGATAAATATATCATACTTTCTCGATACAATTGTAAACCTACACTTACAAAGAAATAAGAGCTTTGACTCTGACATGATTTTTCCTGATTTCCATGTTGTTGTTTTTTTCAATTTTAAAGGGATGGTACAGTATTGGTGGAGATTAGAATTGGGCTTTTAACTTTTTGCGAGATACCAAGAAAACACTTATGATGCAGTACAGAGCATACCATTTTAAGAGGAATTCAAAGTTTATTTGATGAAAATCGGGTTGGGAATGACTGAAACATCCAAAAACAAAGTAAAACAAAGCGATCGTAATAAAGTGTGGGTCAAACACTTTATTAGAATCGCTTGTTTTTGGATATCTCAGCCATTTCAAAACCAATTTTCATCAAATAAACATTGAATTCCTCATAGAATTACATGCTCTTTCATATTTCATAAGAGGCTTCTCATTATTTCACCAAAAAATGTTAGAAACCCGAAATTAGGTCGCAACCAAAACGGTACGATCCCTTTAAGATTAAACAGAAAGAAGACTTATGAATATACATCTGTTTGCACAGCTGACTCCGTTTGGAAGGTACAGACGTGCACTGTATAATCCATAACAAAAGAGGTCATAGGAATAAGGCCATTATAAAAAGAAGTGCTCAACAAGAGTAAGTATGTCTGTGTGTGTGTCTCACTAATTGAAAATACATTGTAATGCAATCCAAATGGGTGGACAAGAGTTACTCATGTTTTCTCAAAGATCTGAAAGCCATAACACAATAAAGCCAAAAGAAACAACAAAATATCCCCTTACCCAAGAAACTAGCACCTGTCCTGAATCAGAGCAAATATCATGAAGCACATAATGCTAACAACTTATACTCAGGGAAAATATAATTTCCATATCTGAAGCTATTATGGCTAAAAATTGTCCTTATTCATACAGAATGAAATACCGGTAGCTACAGTACAGTTGTATGCCCCCCCCCCCCCCAAAAAAAAAAAAATGTTTATGTCTACAAGTCTCCCATAAAAACAAACTTGTAAGAGCAACACAAAATAATAGACACAAGTAGTGAAATCGAGCATTAATCTTGCAAAAGCCCACTGTGCATTTTCCTAGTCTAGAGCTGACGAGCTGGCCTATGCATGGATGATTTGCAAAATACCACAGTGAATTTTGTGTAACTTGAGCGCTATGTCGACCCGCCCTCAGAGAATGCAATTTTTGGGGGGTGAGGATATAGGATTTGTCAGAATATGAGATCCACAATAACCTTGACCTCTGGCTCACCAGGCATCATGAGTAGGATGGGTCAAGACCAGAAGGTCACAGAACACCACCTGTGCATCCACTGTGAGACTCTTTTACGAGTGTGACTAGCCTCCTTTCCAGGCTCTTCCTCACTACAGTCAATCTTCCTTTTTTTTTGGCTCACATATATCATTTTATATGACAAGTCAAGCAATGTAAAATGAGTTCCATTAGTGTGGTGCCTCATCTCATTTATACATGGTAAAATGAAATAAAAAGATATCAACAACCCCCCCCCCCCAAAAAAAAAAAAGAGATCATATAGCCTTGTCCTGTTTGAAAGAATGAAATAGGCCTACACCAGCATCAAATGACCAGCTCTATAGAGCGGCCATCTAAGGTCAAGATTTGATGTAAGATGCCTTTACTCCAATTTCCAAAGTAATAGCCTCCTGGAATATACATTCCTTTATTTCTGTTGGCAATGTATCTTTCCGTGCCATAGAATATATCACAAAACACAATGTGACAGGTACTGGAAGGAGACTAACCATCTTTGTATCAAACAGCATGGCTTCTATATTATTCCTAGAACTTCCATGCTTCACACAGAGTGAAATAATTGCCATGGTGACGCAGTTGACCAATGTTCCATGCCAAAGTGCAGGACAGAGAACTATCAGTAAAGGGGGAAATCACCCCTGGGATTTTTTTTTCTCTCCCTCTCATATCTAACAGCGAAAATATGTGAAACTATACGTGGTAAATTAAACAAAAACAATAAAGTCTGGTTCTCATGACTTGTGAATATCAATCGTCATAATCAGTACAATCAAACAATGCATTTAGTTGACATTCCTCTGTTTGTGTTTTTCTTCTTTTTTTTTGCACATGTATGGAAGTCAATTTGCTTCATTCTTTTTTTACAAGAAAACACATATTACAGTGCAAATTCAGGAAAATCAGCGGTAAGATGCTAAGGCCAAAAAAAAAGAAAAAAAAGTTGTTTTGGCGTAAAATGAGATTTTAAAATAGGGTCGGGCGGGCGGATTTTTTTTTTTTTTGCTACCTGTATTTTACGTGTAAAACTCATATTTAACAAGACCCCATTCGATAGAGAGGGTCTGTTGCATCCAAAGTTTGTTATATCACCGGTTTAAAAGCAATAAATATTAAAAGAGAATCATATTTTGGACATGGAAAAACACCCTGGCCCCCCACTCGAACCCATAGGAGACCGCATGCGTGTTCCCGTTTTCAACGTCTATCTACGGAAGATTTGTCCCTAGAAATTTATGAAGGGGGGGGTGGTGTTTTTTAGTCTTTTCCGTAGATAGGGGAATCCATTGAAAATTCTTTCGTAGATGGGGGGGGGGGGGAGGGGTCTGTTGAAAACTCTTCCGTAGATAGGGGGTCAGAGAACTCGCCAATCTCGCTGGTGAAGCCATCAACACAGATAGAGCGTTTTGTACTGACGCGACCGGCACTTCTTCGCCTCCATCGTATTTGTAGTAGCAAACCATATACCGGTACCCCATATCCAACAGAATGGCACTCTGGTCAGACAGCAGGACATCTTTGAACAAACCTGTTTCCGCCTTCCCCACTTTAACAGCCGTCATGAAATACCAGTCAGAATACGAACGAACAAATTCCCTAGCTAAATCACCCAGCGCCACAGACAAATCGATTCTCCGAATAATATTAAATAAAATCTTCGAACCGGACTTTCCGGTCGCCGACACGCCGTACTGCGCGGCCATTTTCTGACACCGGCTGTTGTTGTTGTTGTTGTTTTTGATTATTCGCAAACCCGTATCGTGCCCTCTCTCGGTAAAAACAATGTATTTCCTTTTTTTTTTTTTTTTTTTTAAAGTTCAGGGTCAGGGTTTTTTTTAGGGTCGGGCGGGTTACACCAATACAACAATTTTTTTTTTTGGCCTAATTCTTCTCTCTAAATCATGTTTCTTTAGATGATGCATATATGTATATTCAAAATGTACCCCTCCCGATGAAATGGAAAAAAAAATGCTCAAAAGTCTTGCTTGCATACAACTTAAAGGTAACAAGCAATATATAACTTGCTCTAATTCCAAACATTGGCTTTTAGTTATTGAGTAGCTCATCTCCTTGACTGCACTATTTAATATACTCTTGCTCTCATTGATTTCACACCACAGAAAAAAAAAAACGACAACTTTTTGTTAGCAAATTTCGAAAAATATCTTATTCAAATTTGGCCTTTTTATCGAGAATGAAAGAAAACTTGAATCACGCGTTCCTCCTACCACTGTTTAAAAACACATTTGGCATGTCGTGGTTTACAGGTGTTTTCCAATATTTTGTTTGATTCTGGGCACGCATTTGAACTTTGGATTGTTTGACTTCCATTATCAAAAAACATGATTATTATTCAAAAGAGGCAGGGCTTAGCTTGACCTTGTATTCACTCCCTCTACTGCCATGGTGCATGAGCACACTTTTACATGCTCTTGAACGAAAAGGTTCAGGTTTCTAACATTTTGGGGTGATATAATGAAAAACCTCTTACGAAATGTGAAAGAGCATGTGATTCCAAGAGGAATTCAACGTTTATTTGATGAAAATTGGTTTTGAAATGGCTGAGATATCCAACACAGAGCGATCGATCCTAATAAAGGGTGGGATCCACCTTTAATTATGATTGCTTTTTTTTAAACTTTGTTTTTGGATGTCTCAGGCATTCCAAAACCAGTTTTCATCAAATAAACTTTGAATTTCTCTTAGAATGTACTATTTCATAAGTGGTTTCTTGGTATCTCACAAAAAGTTAAAAGCCCAATCCTTACCTCAACCAATACTATACCATCCCTTTAACCCGTTGAGGACGAGTCCTGAGTATACTCCGGCATGGGTCTATGGGAAATGCGAGTTGTAGCAAAATCAAATCACCCTGAACGGGTTACGTGTTTTTAATGAGCAGGACATAGAGTTTTCGTCACAGCTATTTTGGGCATCACTTGCAATTGTCCATAGCAGTCAGCAAAGGATATCTTCTTTCAATATAGTGACTGAGCACCCCATAGCTTAAACAAATACTTAGAAGCAAATAAAGAAATTTGTGATTACAAAAAAGTTCCTTTTTTTTTTTAAAGTGTGAAACCTCCCTGTGACATTTCCTATGCACATATTTTTGCAGTAATGTCAAATGACGCAATATTTACATCAACACCTCCCTACATTAAAATGGAAGTGCAAATACAACCATTCTGGCAGATACTATAAAAGAGCTTGCAACATAAATATTTTGATATTCAGCGCCTGACATCGAACCATGTCCTTCGGTGGGATGAGGAAGAATCTGACATGGCCATGAAGTCTGTGGCTCCACAAATTGAATTTTCCCCCCAATTACGGCATTCCACTCCACTTCCATTCCTGTACAGATGGTAGCCATGTGTTCCACACCTCACAAATCATAAATGCAATGGACTTCCATTTTTACGTTTTAATGGCACAAATCTTTGCAGGCCAATTAGCTCTGAGCAATAATTCACCACTTTGTCATGGCACAGAAAACGCTGGGTAGTCTACGATTGCAAAGCCCCTTCTTCAATTTGATTCGATCCCTCTCCTAAATACAGGCCAACTTCGAACTACATCTCAAAAGGATACATGTAATTTTTGTTTGAAATATTCAAACAATGTACAACACTGTATACAATGTATCTATACATCCTCTATGTCACAGATAATAGCTGATGCTTTTACTGTAACTTGGGAAGAGTAACAGCTGTATCTATAACCCCAGGGATGCTTTCAATACTTGGTAAATTTCCCTGATACATGAAGGCATCAACGTACAGCTTTTCAGTTGTGAGTAGAAATCATAGACATTGGATTGCAAATTATATAGATTTTGGGGCTGCACAATTAACCCGTTGAGGACGGTTTGATTTTGCTACAGCGCGCACTACTTGCCTCCTCAATGGGTTAATGGACAGTTATAACCACCGTGCCATGGTTCTACTCGGCAGAAGTATTGAGCAACGTGTTCACTAAAACACCAGGGTCTGTGGAAAAGACTACTTGACCATATTTCAAAGTGGTTGTTTGACAGTGTGATTATAGTGCATACTGCAAATAGGGAAGAGCACCATATGTCGGGTAATAATGGCTCATTTCTCGCATTCAATCCTGCCTGTAACAAGAATTTAATCATGATTTTATCACCCATTTACATGCAATAAAAGCACCTGCACTATCCTACAGAACTATTACGAATAAGCTAAGTCCTTTTTAAACAATTACTTGTTAAAGAAGTTCCAGTTTTCTAAGAAACCACTCATTCACACCAGCAATTTTATGTCCGGCCTGGTATCATTTGATTGCCATTTCAAAAAAAGTAATACTTGGCCATTCATGACAACATTGTTTCCCTGAAAGTAAACATCCTTTTTGCCACTAAAAGTTTATTCTGACAATTAAATTGTTACGCCTTCGGTACAACCCAAGCCCCCTAACACACTGTCTCAGTTTGCATGGCAGTCGTCCTAGGACAAGTTCACCTTCATAGACATGTGGGTTGAGTGAATGCAGCAATATTAGTCGAACACATCAGTGAAAGTTTGAGGAAAATCAGACAATCCGTTCAAAAGTTATGAATTTTTGAAGTTTCTGCTCAGTCACGGCTGGATGAAAAGACTAAGTAAGCTTGTGATGTCACATGAGTACAACGATATTAAGAAAAATACAGAAAATTCAACATATTTCCATTTTTCTCGCATAACAAAAGAACACTTGACTTCTCTCTTTCAGAAGGCAGGGGGAATAATAATACCCTTAGCATACGTCAGTAGCAAGGCGAAGAAATGTGCACTTTATTCAAAAAGTAAAGTTTTGTGAAATTCTCTTTTTATTTTCCTTATATAGTTGTACGCATGTGACATCATACACTGTAGTAGTCTTCTCATCCAGCAGTGACTGCGCAGATACTTAAAATATTCATAACTTTTGAACGGATTGTCCGATTTTCCTCAAACTTTCACTGATGTGTTCTACTATTAAATATTGCTGCATTCTCTCAATCCAAATGTATATGAAGGTGGACTTGTCTTTTAACCCGTTGAGGACGAGTCCCGACTATACTATTACTTGGGCACGCGTCTATGGGAAATGCGTGTTGTAGCAAAATCTGCCAGTCCTCAATAGGTTAAAGAATGTTTACTGTAAACTAAGTTTACATATTTAACAAATGATAGCGACAGGTTGGATGTTGTCGCGGTGACCATAAAAGCTCCCTGAACAGGCCATTTCAATGAAACATTCAAACAATATATACGAATGGATAGGCCTACACACTGTAATCTTTTGCTGAGGATCTACTAGTAGCAATCAGCTGTTCACTTTTCCTATACTACAGCTGTACTTCAACCTGTTGAAGAGACAAACTTATTTTGCTATTATACATACTTTCCACAGACACCTGTCCCGAGTACACAGTATAGGGCCTACTCAGGACTAGCCTTTTGGCAAGGCCTCGTGGCTGAAAAAGAGACTAACTGCGAGAGAACAGGTGAACGCGAGACCGAGCGGTGCGCAGCCACGAGGCCTTTTGAAACCTGACATGAATTTCTTATCTTGAGCATTGTTTCTCGCCGATTCTGCTACCAAAAAGGGTAGCGGCCAATCACCGACCGCATTGCTCACCACGCTGTCGCATCTAATGAATACGCATAAGTATGCATGTCGGCGGCTCACTCATCCATAGCTGCCTGCATTGCCAGCGCAGCGTTGACACGTCCTCATTAGCATACCAACTGTGATCTGACTCATGAATATATGAATAATTCATATTCGCCTACGTCAGGAGGCGGTAGGGTAAAAAACCCAGGTTTCAAAAGGCCTCACAGCTGCGCCACTCGATCTCGCGTTTTGAATCAGCGTTTCAAAACGCTGATTCTGCCTTCGCAAATTGAGCATAAACACACCCTTAGTCTCAATCTTCAGCCATGAGGCCTTGTCAAAAGGCTAACTCAGGACTAGTCTTCAACAAGTTAATAAACAACCTTCCAATTCTTGGAATCCAGCTTGTATTGCATTTATAATAGTAGTTGCTAAATTTGTATGTTGGTCAAGTCTCGGGCAAGCTTTCTCACTGTCAAAAATAGTGTGTGCGTATAAATATTAAGGTACATAAAATTTGATATGTTAATAGTAAAGCCAACTTACTGCAGTAAAGTGGCCTTCAGCTCTCAAACACATTAAGTTTGCATTAGTGCTATGAGTGATGGGGGAAAAAAAACAAAGGGAACTAGAGATTGTAATTTGTCATCACTGACAAATTAAGGTGATCCGATCTTTTTTTTAATCAATGATTCGAGTCCTGATACTGCAAAGTCTCAGCTACAACATATTAAAATCTGAGAGAAATTCACCGGAGCATAAGTAAGATAGTGCTCGATAAAGAGAGTCATGTCAATTTTCACATCTAAAAAATTCCCTCCCATAGAGATAACACGTCATAGCAAAGATAGAAAAAGAAGTACATATGACCTTTGACCCCACTTTGCACAGACAAGATGGCATCTGAGCAAAAAGTGGTTATTTTATGAAATGATCCCTGTAACATGGTCTTTACGTGTGCAAAATATGGGAAAGATAAGACATGTATTCACCAAGATACAGGATGAAACATCTATGACCTTTGACCCTAATTTACATACCCAAGATGGCGTCTGATCAAGTAGTTGTAATTTTATGAAATAATTTTCGTGACATGAACTAAACATGTGCAAAATATGAAGGTGATAGGGGCTGTTTTTCTTGAGTTATTGCAAAGAAAGTTGCAGAAAGACAGAAATATTTCAATACATCGAAGATAAACTTTAATTTCAACCAAGTTTTTTAACGTGATCCCGACAACGTATGAAAAAACGAAGGGCACACTTACGATAGCCCTACATCTCAGCTACAACATATTAAAATCTTAGAGAAATTCACCGAAGCATAAGTGAGCTAGTGCTCGATAAAGATAGTCATGTCAATTTTCATTTCCATAAAAATTGCACTCCCATAGAGATTACACGTAAACTAGTCAAATTTGACAAGGTTACCTTCAATCCATTTTTTCGAGGTGATGTCGTCATCAAATCAAAATTGTTTAATTACATTTATGAAAGAGCATTTCATAAGCTACAACATATTGAAATTTGGGTGAAAATTGGCAAAGGATTAGTGAGATACGCTCGAGTAAACTTGAAATTTGATGACGTCATTTTGAAAATTTACTTTTTTTACTTTATTAAGAAATTTGATATCTTTTAATCATTTTATCAGCATAGCCAGCCCATGAAATGACATGTACAACTCATCACCTTTCAGAATATGTAAAGAAAATGGGGGGTCACCGTCCATCCTGATGAGTAAAATCCGATTTAAAATTGGCGGTTTTTTGGCATAGTTGCACTGTGTATCCCCATTGACGCACGCGCGGAATTTTGAATTTGACGGGCCCGTATGACGTCATATTGAGTCGGATCGACTTGAAACTTGGTAGAAATATTCCTTGAAATTTCGGACATCCGATCCGTGTGAAAAAATTGAAAATTTCTATTTCATATTAGCTGTGCGTGCGTATATGTGCGCGCGCGTACGCGTCCGTCCAATTTTTTCAATTTTTCAAAAAATGCTCCAAATGGTCTGAAACGTGTGCAAAAAAAATTTGAGCTGGATTTGAGCATACAAATATTTCAACGCGCGCGTACGCGCGCGTTTTGAGATAAAAATGAATTTTGAGAATATGAGTAGAATGCGCTTGACTTGAAATATATGTGACGTAAATTTCATTGAAATATTCCATTCCATTAATGAGATATGCATGAAAATGTGTTTTCATATAATGACGTCATAGTGACGTCACGGTCGACTGATCACTATGATTTTACTTGCGCTGTCGTCTTTGCGACATGATACATATATGGTATAAGTCTGACATTGAGAGGCAATGCACTTTCTGAGCTAACCTCTGCACAACTTTTGAGGAGAAATAAAGAAGAAGAAGAAGAAGAACAAAGAATTCGTACAGATACAGAAGGTGATCCGAGAGGATACTCGGATCACCTAAAAAGAAGGAAAACTAGTAATTTGAAGATGCATCTAAACCGTTCATGATCATATTAAAGTACCCCATAGTATGTCGCAATCAATGACACTGTGGGATGGTGGTTTTGAGAGAGTTAAAAACTTTGATGGCACCCGTGCACAGAATACTGTAAAAGTGGAAATTTTCGCGGTGTGGAAATTTTCGCGCATTTCGTGCAACCAGAAGCTAGCGCGAAAATAAAAGCTAGCGAATATTTTTGCTGCCCGTATGTTCCTGTAGTTGATGTCATGATTCCGTGGGATTAAAAACACACGAAACTCTTCTTGCCCCACCGAGCGCGAAAAATTAGTCACACAAAAATATCCACTTTTACAGTAGATCCCACGTAGTTCCTGTCCTCCACTCTCGCAGAGCAAATCATCCTACTAATTAACCCCCTCCCACTGGGAGCAAAACTGAAAGATGACGATGTCCCCACATACTTTAATGAGACCCCCATGCAGCGTGTCCCATGAGGAGTCGTGCCGTGGTGGGGGTCACCGGACACCGAACCTCGGGCACCACCGCCTTCACTTACCCCCATGAGTCTGGGAGGTAAAAAAGAGAAAAACGCTTCTCCGATCTTTACTGCTGGCCTAACCCCTCCTGCTGTCAGAGTTGTGGATAGGAGTAAGACATCAGAGGTCTGCTTGCTGTTGTAACTTAAGATACCAAAAGACCCTTTCACATGTCATAATGAACTTTGAAGAAAATATAGGGACAATTCAATAGCGTAAAACCAGAAATGTTCGAGTGCATTTTGATGTCGTGAATTTCGCGAGAGCCACGATTCGTGAAATTAAAATGTACATAAAAGTTCTTCTATGCTACAGGCATTGAATGTCATGGCAATTCCTGAAAATTTCTTGCCGCAAAAACGATGGTCAGCTCCATTTCCCGAAAATTTCATGCCGCGAAAATATCTTGCTTTACACTCCATAATATCTTATCTGAAGTGAGATAATATTCTGAAATAACAAAAGGGATAATAGCGTACAGTAATTCCAAGAGACTTTCGACTGTCTATCTCCAAGCATTCATATTCTTCCATCTCCCTGTGTTTTCCTTTTCTTTTTTCTGCTATCTCTCCCTCTCTCTCCATCTCTCTCTCTCTCTCTTTCTACCAACCTACCTATATCCATCTGCCTGATATACCTATCTATCTATTACTGTAAAAGTGGAAATTTTCGCGGTGTTGAAATTTTCGCGCATTTCGCGCAACCAGAAACTAGCGCGAAAATAATAACACGCGAATATTTTTGCTTGCCATACGTTCCTGTGCGTGATGTCTTGATTCCGCGGAATTAAAAACACGCGAAACTCTTCTGACCCGGCCTAGCGCGAAAAATTAGTCGCGCGAAAATATCCACTTTTACAGTACCTCTCTCTACTCTCCCTATATTCAATGTGAGCACTTTTGAATATCGGCAAACTGAATGGCCCACAACATTTCATTGAATCTCGAGCCTGTGACATTTTTGGGTAGGCATCACACAACCAATGCATCGACGTATGCTGTTCTTTCATACTTTGTTCTTGTCATAACGTCATCTTATAATTATGGAGAATTGCATACAGATCCTTGATAAAAGATTCCAAAGGGGGCTAGTCTCAATGCCAGAGTACTTGATGTGTTTTCCGGGCCACCTCAGCGGAGGTCCCCCTGCCCTCCTTTTGGGTTAACAAGTAAACACTCCGCCCGGCGATTTGCCCCCCCACTTTAATTTGTCTCCCTTCTCCCAACTTAACCCTTCAACTGCCACATGCACACTACATTGCACAACATGACCAGTGTGGTTCGGACTGGATTTAATCAGAGGGTTAATATGGAGGCGTACTGGATCGTCCACGAGACATTCCCTCTCACGTCCCTCCCACACCCTGACCGGGCAAATAAAAACAACCCGCTCACACCTCCAAACATGAAGCCAGGAACTCAGAGGCACTGTTTACACTGAACAGTGGGTAAACAAGACCAAGGCCAGGAATTCTGCTCCTCAGTAGCCAACACAAGTTGCCAAAACCTCCTTCCTTCACCCAAGAAGTGCCAAGAAGGAAGTAAAGCTGAAGTTCATACTTCCTATTCTCTTCCCCTTCTTTTGATATAGTCTTCACTTCTACCATGGGTTTGTATATCATCCACTTTTGTGATTTGTGTGAACAAATCAACATGACATACATGTAGAACAAACTAAGCCGACATAGATTTCTTCACTTATACACTGTATGCAATGCATGATTTCATAGTCTTTTATATTCAAGAATTTTGCAAGATAACTAATATTTTTTGAATTAACAACTTGCAAAAACACTACCTCTCTTGACGTAAATGTTCTGTCAAATGCTTTATGAGTTCTACTTCTTACAAATTGTTATTCGATATAATTTGTCAAATGTATACTTTGTATTATTATGTATTACTTTTCACCGAATGGAAATAGAATACAACTGAATTCAAGTGGAAAGTGTAATGAACAACATCTCAAGATTAAAAATTACTATTTTTCTTAAATCTCCTGAAAACAGATGATACATGTACATAATTCTCAATAGGGAATTCTACCACTTTCATAACTGTCCTACAAGTCCAAATTCACTAACTGTATAGAATGCACAGTATACAGGCCTAAACGATAAATAATAACAAATTCTGTTACCATGATCCATTTTTTTTTTTGACATAGCCAGAAAGACGACTACGGCGGAAGCACGTTTGCTTCATAAAAATACTTGATTGATATCTCTCATCTTGAAAGGCTTACATTATAGCTCAGAGCTAAATTGATAGGACTAGGGTCATGAATATCATACATACATGATAGACATGAATGTTACATAAAGTATGCATTGCAATTTGGAAAAGAAGAGAAGTTAGCCTAACTTACAGTCTGCATGATTTTTTGCTAGACCCTAAGGTACATTTTACTGATGATTTTTGATAATCCACTACTGCAAAACAAGGAATGTTCGCGTGCATTTAAATTTGGTGAATTTTGCAAGAGCCAAGATTCGCGAAATTAAAATGCGCACGAAGTTCTTGTCTACACTATATGCACTGAATGTTAGAGGCATCTCGCGAAAATATCATGCCGCTAAGAAGGTCATCGGCTCCAATTAGCGAAAATATCGCGTTTTACAGCATGTAATCTTCACCTAAACTCTGACTAATGTCTCAGATTTAAAAGTTAATTCCAAAAGTATTACTTCCATTGAGCACATGGCCTACCTCATCACTTTGTCGGAACTTATCAAGTTTCGAGCAATGTCCACCAACTCTAACAGTCAAGCCATTTTAACATCATAGCCAACTCTCAGAGAGACCCTGAGTCATATATTTGTGCAGACTATCCATTGTGTCTGTATTATTGCACATCACGTTATGACAATAACCTTTCTTTGCCCAAAGAAAAAGAGTGAATACCCACTGTCTATTTACTGACAGACGCCCGAGAAATACACTTTATATGGATCCCTGCCACTTGCTCCCTAACATCTGCAACACAGAACTACTAAAATATTTGAACTCCGGATTTCAATATTTTCCCTGTGGGTACTCATCAATTACAGAAGGAATAAGAAAAGGAAAAAAAAAAGAAAATGAGGAAAGTCCTTCAAAATGGTGAAACTAGGTTTTGTGTCTCTAAAAATCACTCCGTTTGCATTAAAAAAAAATGTAGGGTGTGAGTCAAGTCACAATACTTTAGACTAGATTAGAGTATCAAGAAACATTTGAGCAATATCACTGCAGTGTCAGCCACCTGTATTGCCTCTGCCTTACACACAATCCCAATATCATCTGCCACAGTGTACGTGCATGGCCCTTATCTTACATTTTGACAAAGTTCATTGATCTAGACTTCTGATCTCACAAATTGACTTTAATCCCATTTTGCTCCAAGAAAATATTCCCCACTCTACTTTTCATTCAACAAATTAACACTACTACTGATTTCCCTGGTAAATGTTACTACCAAAATATCTAAATTTTAGCTAAATATTGAATGACCTCACCTGGTAATTTCATGCCATGATTATTTGTTCATGTCTATCCTTCCTACAACATTGTCATAATCACACATCCAAAGATGAATTCATGGGTGGTAAATCATATTTCAAGTCCAGGTACAGCGACCTACGATCTTGGCCTTTGACCTTCAACCTTTGATATGTCATTTCATGTAGGCTGCTGGCTATCTGTACTCCCACCATTCCAACCAAGTAATACTCTCACTGGGACAATAATTATGATGTGAAGTTATCTAGTGAGATACACATTATACATGATATTTTCAGGCAGAGATGACTACATAGAAGTTCACAAATAATCTGATCAGCCCATCTAGACTGCATTATAATACCTGAGCTAGGTATCATAAAAATCTGCCATAATGAATTCTTCTGTTGATGTTGTTGTTGTTGTTGTTGCTGTTGTTGCTGTTGTTGCTGTTGTTGCTGTTGTTGTTGTTGTTGTTGTTGTTGTTGTTGTTGTTGTTGTTGTTGTTGTTGTTGTTGTTGTTGTTGTTGTTGTTGTTGCCGTCGCCGTCGTCGTCGTCGTAATCAGGGGCATGGTTTGTGCACTGATATGGATGGGTGCAAGCACACACATCCCAAAACATAATACACATTACCTACAGCTCCCCTAGGGATGGAGGCCTTCAACACAGGTGGAGGTTTTTCTTTTTAATAGACTTTTTAATGCGAATGGCAATGAGGATTTGTCAACACAAGAGCACTGGTTAATGTATCAACCGTTTTATATCAGTGAGCTACTCAAAAGCATTTCTAGCATTAAAGTTTGTTTCATTTTCTTTCCATAAACCCCTCCCCTTCCCCTCCTCCCCCCCCCCCCCCAAAAAAAAAAAAAAAAAATGAAAAGAAAGGAAAGGTCAGTAGGATCAGAATCTATAGAAAAAATGTCATTTTACAGAGTCTGTTGAAGCATCATCTTTTAAAAAAAAATGTCTTTGGTAGCCTAAAACCATCCTTGTGGTTTTATCACACTCCTGGTCCCTTCAAAAAACAAGAAAAAGAAGAAAAAAAGAAGGGCAGTATATCAAAACTTTGACAACTATTTCAAGCCGTTTCAGCTAGTTGTTCTTTTCCTTTGAGACGACTTTGATAATCACTGTTTGGGAGGCTTTTTTCTTTTCTTTTTCACTCCCGCCATAATTCCGAATGATTGTCGCTGATAGGAATCGGACTGAATCCTGTCATCCTTGGTTGCCGTGGCTTTGTCATTCCGGACCGGTTCACGGTCTTTGCAACTCAATCCGAAGGAATTCCGGGGGTACAGAGGAGGATTTCGCTCAGTCTTTGTCGGAGGGTGATGGCTTTAAAATTGGAGGGAAAAACAATCCCACAATGGATACAGCTCTAGAGCTAGCAAGCCCATTATCTTTGAACATTTTTGGTCCATACTGTTGTTTATTTGTGACTTGAAAGGGATCACTGCAGCAAAGATTGTCATTTTAAATGCGGCAGCTCTTTAACTATGACATCCCAATGTATGAAATCCCAATGTGATTTTTGCAAGCAGCGAAACACTTCACATCACACTTCTATATTGCACTATTCCTTCTTCCTTTCAAGATAGAAAAGGGTTATATTCATATCAAATACTGTAAAACATGATATATTCGCAGCACGAAATTTTCGCGAATTGGAGCCGACGGCCTTTTTCGTGGCATGAAATTTTCGCGATTTGCCACTGGTGTTCAATGCATATAGTGAAGACAAGACATTTCGCGTGCATTTTAATTTTGCGAATCTTGGCGCTCGCGAAATTCGCGAAATTAAAATGCATGCGAACATTCCACGTTTTACAGTAGTCCAAAGTTGCAATGGTTTTATGATAACTGTGGTGAGGAAGGGCTATATAGTCAACAAATTTAATAACCGTCAAAAAGTGATTTCCTGCAAAACCAGAAACATTCGCGACAAGAAACTTTCACAAATATTGCCATTGGTATCTGATGCATTGCAGAGACAAAAAATTTTGCATGCATATCTATTGCGAACCTTGGCTCCTCACAAAATTTGTGAAATTTTTGACTTATGTGATTCTTATCATGTACAAACCATTGGGAAAGGTATGTAATTATAGGATGATTGCCCATAGAACAACAAGCATTAACAGGGCACACCAAGACATTCAATTTAGATCCTCCAATCACTATTTCATTTTTCAATTTCCTTGTATTTTTGTCTCTTTTTTTTAACTTGTAGGTGTGCAAGATGATGTGTTCTTTTGTATTCAACATTATGGAAGAAAAGAAAGAATGTGCAATTCTGTTCCCGATACAATGCAAAAACATACTCATACTTTAAGATGGCATATCCGTTGGCTACTGCACTAAAAGTAAAAATATGAGAGTCATGTACGTTATGTAGGCCTAATGTATCTCCTTTAATTTCTTTTTCAACTTTTCCCATAATTTCCTCTCAGTTCCCCCCAGAAGATGAAAAAAAAAAATCTTGCATAAATGTCACAAACCATAACGTGATTATGGTGATGTGTCTGGTATTATGACCGTTGAGTCATCGCTCAGTGGTATCACAGCCTACAGATGCTCAAAAATTCCCACAATGTCTTGTACACGCAGGCTACTCTCTACACTAACAACAACAACAATGAAACTATGATGATCATGTGACCCACAGGTGATTTCTTTGCGAGGGGAGGGGGGGGGGGGGGTTAAACAGGACAGGTGTCTAAAAAGCATCCATGTATGTGCTTTGAAGGTTGTGGGTTGTTTCTGTTCGTTTATTGGTCCACCTACAGTGGAGTTTGTCTTTATATCAACAATAAAAACATGTTCATTCAAACAGAGTTCTTAAAATATCAATTATTTTCTACATCACTAACGAAAAAAAGAAAGAGGCATGAGAAAGAATAGACTCAATAAGTATCAGATATTTGTGCAAAGTTTGTTTTTACCTTCATGTCAATTTCAAAAGAGGGTTCAATACAGATGTTTGATAGTAGCTGATTCCAGAAGAGAGAAGCATGGAGATTGGAAAGAATTGTTTTATTGTCAAAGCAAGTTTTTATGGGCTTTCAAGCAATTACTGTAAAACACAATATTTTTGCTGCAAGAAATTTTCGCAAATTGGAGCCGACAGCCTTTTCCGCGGCACAAAATTTTCGCAAGTTGCCTCTAACATCCAATGCATTGTGTAGACAAGAGCTATTGCGTGCATTTTAATTTCGCGAATCTTGGCTTTCGCGAAATTCGCGAAATTAAAATGCTCACGAAAATTCCTCGTTTTACAATACAGGGAACAAGGCAGGAGAGCCTGGGAGTGCATTCACCTGTATGATTCACCACAACATGAAGAAGAAAAAGAAGGGGGAAAAAAAAAGACAATTGAGCTGACTTGAGAAGGTTGGGGAGCAGGGAAAAACTTGCAAAGTTTTGTTCCTTTCTTGAAATGGCCATGAAGAAAATAATATCCTAAACTGTCTTTGTGTATGTCTGTGTGTATGTCTGTGTGTATGTTTATATATATGAAAAGGAGACATGATTCACATGTTGTAATGCTTATAAATTTGTACAAAAAAAAAAGTGATGGATTTAAAAAGAAAATTAAGACTGGAAAACAGAATCACGTCAATATGTCGGGGGAACCTGATTTGCTTGTCTATTTGTTTTGTTTGGTTGGTTTTTGAGCAGGCTCTTCGTGGGGGGGGGGGGGGCTGCATCAACAGCATTTGTTGCTGCTGTTGTAGTTGTTGTTTTGTGATTGTTGTTGTTGTTCATTTTTGTAAGTCGTATGTGTAGCTTTTTTCTTTTTCAACTGGAGCTGAATTTATATTACCTGAAAGATGAAAACCCACAGAGTAGAAATAAGTCCTCTAAATTGTTCTTTATTCAACGTGTTTGTTTTAATGGAGAATATCCCAGACACAATTTTATGGAAAGACAGGCACAATGGTGGTCTAACATCATTCCTATTATAAGGTCAATATTGAGTATGTGTTGACATGGATGAGTCATAAAATTCCACGCAACAGGGTCATTTCATATGATGTCTTTTGGGCTGTTCCTGGGGGAAAAAAAAATCAGACAGATGGCAAACCAGAGATTGTCTGTGTGACTGCCACTTTCACTTTTCTGTGATGATACCTCTCAAAATTGATGGTTTTAAAAGCTGGGGGGGGGGGGGGGAGAGGTGGTTGCCTGTACAAACATGAGATCATCAAACATCTGCAAGAAAGAGTGTAATGTTTTCATATGATATGTTGTTTTTCAGCAAGTCCTCAAGGAAACTGCTGCGATCATACGTGTTTGATGTTTACCGACAGCCACTGATAGAGTGTAGACTACATGGGAATTCAATTCCTGCTATCGCATATTAATATAAAAACTCAAATGGCAGCTGTGCTATTCAATTTCCGGAATAATGTATTGACAATGCTGTGCCTGTGCAAAGCACAAGCTCTATTTGGTCGTACACGAAAAGCATCGAGCACGATCTCTATCTCCAAACTACCATAGTTTTGCAGATTTTCTCAGCAACTGTTGCATCTTAGGAAAACAAATAACTGTATGCTCTAAAAATGTATTTCTATTGTGAAGTGACAATTAGACAAAAAGGAAAAAAATCAAATGTGATTACTGGATTACATGCTCTGAGCATACCGTGTACATTGTATGTACAATGTAAACATTTGATTATCACTCATGTTAATGTGTTACTCCTGCACATGGACATGTTGCTTCTTTGTTTTTTTGTTTTCTTTTCTAAATTTTTTTTAGTCTGATTATTATCAGTGATGGCTATCCAGTGACAGAAATTGTTTGTCTTTTACCATTTATTACACAACATAAAAATGAAACTCATGGTTAAGAAAGCCAATTTCTGTCAATGCATGATGAGTTACAGACTAATGATGATATGAAAGGTAAACATCCCTTTGGACTGGGACATCTGACACTGTATGTAGCACTACAGGCCAGGGGTCCTTACAACAAGAATAGATGCCTAGAAGACTGTAAGAGGAATAAACTGGATGATGAAAGCCTCTCCCCAGGTTGCCATGCCAACTTCAAACAGGTAGGTGTTCAGGGCACACAGTTATGACCCCCTGAATGATGTTACCACAGTACTCCCAACACAACACAATAACACTGGATTATGGGTAATCTTGAGAGGGGATCCCCCTTCCCCTCTCTCCTCCCCCCCTCCCCTTTCCCAAGCCTCACAGTGTGGTATGCACATCCAAGGAGCATTGTAATCAAAGTTTGATTTTGCTGTTTTTTCAAGGATATACGTGATGAAAGTGGCAAGAAAGGCACAATCTTTAGTACAGTTGGTGGGATGTTCAGAAATGAAATCTAAAGGTACAACAGAAGGATTCTCATTCAATATCATTAGTGAATAATTCATTACTGTTTTTAATAAAAGGCAGAAAAAATGAATTATACTTGGCAAGCAGGCAAAGCTACTGTAAAGGACATCTATAAAACATAAGAATGTAATTTATCACAAGCTTTATATAAATTTGTGAATTTAGTAATCTACCAAATTATCCTTGTAGAGCTTTCTACAGTCTTGAATTGTAAACAGAAAATTCTTTAGTGCTCTTCCCAAAGGAAATCTTAACCTGTTAAAGACTAGTCCCGAGTATACTTGGGCAGGTGTCTATGGGAAATGTGTGTTATAGCAAAATTAGCCCGTCCTCAACAGGTTAAAAACACAAAAACGCATCACATACACACAAGCACATATACAAATAAAGTAAAATCAAAGGTTACACACAAAAAAGACACACTCATAAACACACACGAAGCCAATCATATCATCATGCACCAAAAAAGAACTAAAGACACTGTCACAAATACATACATACACACACCCACAGGAGCACTATCACAGCTGTTACACACACACACACACACACACACACACATACACACACACACAAAATTGAATACAGACGCTTAAAAAAGACAGATCAAAGCGGTCACACATAAAAAAGAATAGATAAAAAACCAAACACAATCAGGGTGACACAAGGTGTTAAGTCAGCCTTGCACAATCGCCTTTACCATTCTCAGACATTTGACTTCGTCTATTCTAAGGGATCAGAGAGATTAGAACGAAGGTTCCTCCTCACCGCAGCAAACCCACAGAATTATTGAGGCATTCAGTCCATGCTAGCAACAAACCTTTGCACCTAAAGAATAAAAAAAAAAATAGGTACCTACCACTCTATACTCCAACTTCTTTGATCAGGCACCATGTGGGTACGAAAACCGAGCAATCGAGCAATGGCATCACATACAGAATCTCCCACAAGAATGAAAGCTGAAGATCGAGTATGGCTGACTATTTAACATTCGAGTAAAGATTCCATTCATGCTGTCATGAAGTGGTTTGCTAAATCCTTGTCTGCTTCCAGGGACAGGGAAACCTCATTACTATGAGCTGCTTGGGACCACTGAAATTTCCTCATTATATCACATAAATGTATTATACATGTACATATCTTTGATATGTTTAGAGACAAATATATAAGAATATACCTCATTATATCACATACATGTATTATACATATCTGTGATATGTTAGAGATAAATATATAAGAATATAAAAGGTATACATATCTTTGATATGTTAGAGATAAATATATCAGAATATAAAAGGTATATGTACATATCTTTGATATGTTAGAGATAAATATATAAGAATATAAAAGGTATGAAACCTGCAAAATTATCTTATTGTATTACACATCTTGCTATATCTGAGCTCGTTATAAACACATGTAGTAAATTAATTTCTATTTCTTACTTTTGTTTGATACAAAGGAGTGTGTTTGGCACAGGAAATGAAGAAATATCATCATTCAGCAACTGGCTGACTTCTCCTCCCAGCCATAAAGCATTTAAAGGTGCATGGTCCCGGTGTTTTAGTCCGTATCCGGGCAATTACCCCCAGAGAGCAATTACCCCCCCCCCCCCCCCCCGGCCAAATACTGGTTAGTGGTAAGGTTAGAGTAAAGATTAGGGTTAGGGTTAGGTTTAGGGTTAGGAGCTTGGAATAGGGTTAGGGTTAGGTTCAGGATTAGGATTAGGATTAGGGCCAGGGAAAGGGTGCGGGGTAATTGCCCAGGGGGTAATTGCCCTAGACCTGATTTAGTCAAATGCGTACACGGGCGCACGGCGCAAGTTTCCTATAGAGACCTACGCTATCGACTCCTCTTTAGCGCTTACGCTGTGGTCCACTTCCCCGAGTCCGAAGAAGTCCGATCCACTGTAGTCAGTGGTCCGATCACAGTTCGGCTCATGATTCGGCTGAGGAGGATGACAGCTTTAGCAAACTTCTTTTGTGATGTCATAATAACAAGCACATGCATGCACCCTGGCATTACTACAAACTGCGCGATGCGCAGAGAAGGCAACAAAGGCAACGTTACTCAGCAACACCTACGCACTTTACTCTTGATGACAGCTCAACTTCGGTAATCTTCGTATCATTGCTAACGGTGATCGGCAATATCATCAACAGCACCCTCTACACTACCGGGACTATGCCCCTTTAAAATCAGCTCAAATCTAATTTCTCATTATTTATGAGGAATGAATTATGGGAATTATGGGAATGAATATAATACTCTCAACTCGCCACAAAATATAATGTGTTCCGTTTTGTGCCATGTGTAAAACATGCAAGTGTACAAATATTACAATCATACAAATCAGTGGACCAGTATCTCTTTTAGGCACCCAAAAATAGACAGGCAGTTCACTCTGCAAATTGAAAATTTTGTGACATCAGCAGGAATCAAAGATTGAAAGTGTGATTTATCTAAAATTTTGCACAAGGTGAGATATGACCATTTGCCATGAAAACACTCACCAAAGAAAAATTGTGACATACACTGTACTTGCTGTATTCATCAAGTGCCTTCAAATCACATCCTCTGGGCTATAATGCAAAAAGGTGTACAGGTTGGCTATGTGTTGTTACAATTTTATAGCACATTGGCTGCAGCAGACGGTTCAGTTAATTGCTCATTGAATGAGCACAGAAACTCTTAGCTTTTTTCTTTCTTTCTTTCTTTCTCTGGCACCACAACCTAGTAGGGATTTTCTGTTGCCAGGGGACTGGAAAGTCCAATGCTGTGACATTTAAAGGCATTATTTACCATTTACAGATGGAACAAAAAAAAAAAATAATAACAGCTTTAAATCCAGCTTTAGTGCTTTAAAATAGTTCTGAAATGTGAGATAGTTATAAAAACAACCAATGCAAAAATTTTAATCCACATAATCAATGTTAAATCTTGCTAAATATACAAAATGTGAAGAATAGTTACAATAAAATTGTTTCACAAATAAATTTTCTATAGTTATGGTCTATTGAGAAAAATAATGATCAATATCTCCTTATATTTTTTAATGATATCTCCTTATATTTTAGGATTTATTGCAAAAAAAAATTTTATATGGTAGGAATTTTGTGATACCACTGACCTACACATAATGTATGCATCAAATGTGATAACTCGTACACCTTTTTCATCATTGCCCCCAATGGTAAACAATACCTGGTACCTTTAATGTTGTGATGCAATAGTGTATTTCGAAATGAGAACAGACCTAGATTTTACTATAAGCAGCCTTTAAAGTCATGCTTATGGCAATAAAAAGTATATATACCACAACTTCATTTGCAAAAATGAAGACTGAGTGCTAAAGCTTTTTGTGAGAAAAACAAGGCATTAAAAACAATCTTTATAATTTTTCTTTTCTTTTTAACCCCAGGCAAAAACAGCCAACTGGGTTGGTGCCTAATACTTTGACAGACATGTGGCTGTCACATTTCAATTGCCAAACAATGAGTTCAGGTTGCCTCTGGCTAAGAGTACAGTATGTGAGGTTGTTATTTATATTCCTAAGCTTGATCCTTGATGTTTAAATTGC
The DNA here is from genome assembly GCF_040938485.1 of Diadema antillarum. Lineage (NCBI taxonomy): Eukaryota > Metazoa > Echinodermata > Echinoidea > Diadematoida > Diadematidae > Diadema > Diadema antillarum. The sequence goes on along the minus strand of NW_027271044.1, from coordinate 613,840 downwards.
AATCTCTACCAGCGATCAGGACTCATGCCATCAACACATAAAACAATCACTAAAATATGAAGAACTTTATTCATTGCAATGCTCGTGGGTGGATTCGGGGAGATGTTGCAGTGGGATCTGGGGATATGAGCCCATATACCTGCCCCGGGCAGCGTCAGCTCTGAGATGGACTGTGCGATATCAGTTTTAATTTCAGAAGGCAGAGAACGAGGGCAATGGGGAGGAGCCAGGCGTAGCGGGCGGAAATTAAATCACACACTCTCGTGTCCATCTCCTCGAAGTCCAGACGCATTTCTTGGCCACTTCATCTTGTCTTTCAGGTCTTTCATTTAAAGTACAATACCAGGTAGAATATCATATGGTATCACAACTTTCTGTGGTTATTATTAAAACCCACTTGGAAAACATTTCTTGACCAGACCCTACAAATATTCAAACGAGCAAGGTGATGATTTCATACCCTCACAATCTTTCATGTAACTACACGTTATACAAAATTCCGAAAAGTTTTTATCTTTAGCTATTAATACTTGTAAAAGCAGGTTCCCCTACCACGATATATCATCTGGAGTTGACATTTGTTATTGTTTTTTTCGTGTGTGTGTGTGTGTGGTTTTAAGACAAGTTTTATATATCACACAGGTGAAATATGAGATTTTTGTCATTTCTGTATATGAAATGAATAAGATATTGTAAGAACATGACATCGTCAACTTGCTGATTTGAATATTTGTAAGGACTGGTCAAGAAATGTTTTTGTTTTTTTAAATGTGAAATTTGTCATATCTTCCTTATTTCTTTTTTGATTTTTGTCATTCTTGCATCCTTCTGTAGGAAAATTTTTTCTCTTTCTTTTGAAGTTTATTCATTTTTGGGTGGATTTCCTCTTTAAGAACCATGTTTGTTTGTCTTTTCTCTACACTGTGTTACTACAAAACACTTCATTAATAGAACATGGATGAAATAGTAGCTGGTAATATTAATCCCTATGTAACACTATGCATCTACACAGGTATACATGTACAGCAATTAATGCAAGTGTAGCCGCTGAAGTGAAGATGGAGGCTTACATGTACATCCAGGTCTGCACTAAAATTCTGTTTACAACTATGACACGGTACATGTACCGTACAAAATGATCCAACATTGGGGTACTGTGACCACAGGAAAGAACCAAACATATTCAAGACTTGTTTAATCTTGGAAGACTGTAGAGAAATCTGGTGCAACAAACATGGTTGTCAATAATGTCGCATCCAAGGCTTCTGTTCTGAAAGAAGATGAAATAGATTGTTTGTTGTATTAGGCTGTCTACCCCAGATTCTCTTCTGCACCCCCCCCCCCCCACACACACACACACATTTGCACCTTACATGGAATGGTCACATGAAAATGGACTAATGCCAACTATATTTCACAAAGGCCTTATGATTGCAAGTGATTACTTTATAATGCCGGCACTAACAAACTGCATGTGTGTGCAGCACTTCGATGAACAAATGTACCGTGCTGACTTGGTTTTGAGAATCACCTGAAGTTGAACTTTGGGGGATGAGAAAAGCTCAGAAGGGTTCATGCACCCTGATTACCATCAATCAAACCTAATCTTACGACAAGAATTCCTGCAGATTTCAGGTGCACCGACAAAAAACTTTTTTTTCTACCTGTCCACTAATATAAACTCATCCACCTTCTCTGTCTCTGCAAATCGCACCACAGACGATATTTAAAAAGAGCCATCTGGATAATTCAGACATTTGCCATGTGATTCTATTGAGCCTTTGCTGCCCTCAGGCATTGAGTTTAACCTCTTTCAGCTTTTTTCTGAGAGATAGTTGGGGCTTTCACACTTATAATAAAGTTTGTTGACAGTGCATCTGTTTAGAAATATGCAACTTGCGTCAGTTGAGTAATGTTTTCAAGTTTGAATACTCCAAACTCTAAACATTTGCTCTAAACACTATTGTCTGAACACTCCACAGCTCTTTACAATAGCACATATCACACCAGAAATATATTTCGAAAGCATGAACAAGTTCTTTTGCTACTGTGAAACCGTGCAGTGGATTGTGCTTCGCTTGCAGGCGGGCAGCAACTGGGCGTTTGAAGTTTTTCACCATCATTCAGCGCTGACAAACTGATTCCACAATTGCTCTTTCACAACTCCGCACGATACATCACCGTGCCCATTCTACTGGCAATATGAGCAGTTTGCACCACTCCATTTTGCAAATATGTACAGTTATATGGAAGATAAAGAGCCACCTGAATTATGGCACCTTCTTTGAATATAGTATTCTGCAAAATACCTGTCGGTCCCCACAGTAATGCCACTCCCCTTGTTATGAGCACACAGACTTCAGTTTGGCTGGATTCTATTTGATTTGAATTACTTCTAGACCAGTGGAACCAAGGTGGGTATAAATGAAAACTTTTGTCACACACACCTACATGTACATAATATTTTGTCTTTTTTTTTTCTTTTAGGACGATGTCACCATTTTCATTTTACATCTCGGCTTTGAGCCAACAATACAAAGAATGAATCTCTGAAATTGTACAGCACAGGAAACTGATCTATTTCCAACTCGTATGAAGAGAATTGGTCTAAATATCCTCTCCATCATCTTTCCAAAGTCGTACTCTGGTACAAAGAAACCATCCTCAATGAGGCTGAACAATCTGCCTCCTTTTCACAATTAAATTTATGTACAGTGTACACTGTATTTGAAATAAATGTGTGTGCCAACTATAAATTTATGAAACAAGAAGGCTGTTACTGTAACACACCGCACTGAGACAGTATTTTGTAGCAGATTGCTGCAATACAAATGACCCTTACACAATGTCCTGCTTGGCTACCTTTTACTGTATTGGCAATGCAGGGTGTGTTTAATGCTAATAGTCTTCCACGCTTTCACAGCTTTGTTGACTGAGCCTCATTTGTGAACAAAAAAAAAGGACAGCAGAGATTATCATGCACATCTTGCAAGACATTTCCTTGAAAGTTAGGGCTGACTAAAGTTAGGGCTAACTTCAGGTTGTTGTCTAGAACAATGAGCTCTGGAATCAACCCCCAGGTAGGAGCAGAGCTTTGGTTATTGCATGACGTACAATAGAGGAGGCCTACTTGTATCCACGCAAGCTTTTAAAAAAGAGGTGGGGGTAGGGACCTTTAATTAAAACATACATTATGTGCGATGGTGTGGGAAACCACCTCAGAAATATGACAACTTGTTTCCTTTAATTTATGGCAATATCTATGACACATACAAGCATATCAAACCAGTGCAGGTAATTAAACTAGAAAGACATTTAAACACTGCACCACATATAAGATTTGTCTTTGAGTTTTGCACGACAAACTGAAGCATGCAAAAAGCTGCTGTCTCCCTCGACTTCCCTCTTTTAATACTGTTTCACAGTGATTAGTTGAGCACTGCTTCTTGCCCCAATTTTTTCTCCACATGTCAATATTAGCTGAGCTGTCGGTGATTAACAGTACAAATGTAAACTTTGGATTAATGGAAGAAACAGTACAACGTGAATGAAACCTCCGCTGAAATCCTGTGAACATTCACATCTGTATTAGATCGAATGCTTATAAATTATGCCTTGTTTGATCTGCATCTTTATCAATATTTCACGAGAACCTTTTCATTTCAAAATTCAGATCATACCATCTGTACACGGTAGCAAAACTTCAACAGTGTGATGAGAGATTTGTCAGATATTCAAATGATACAAGTGATAAAACCAGAAGGAATAGTCATGAAATCTGAATTACATTATCAAGACTGATAAGAAGTCTTTTCTTCTTGCTGTTTTTTCTATTTCTTAATCTTACGTGTTTTCATTGAGTATATACTGTAAACAAGAAAAAAAAAATCTAAACATTGACCTTCTGGTAGTAAAGAATTCTTCAAAAACTATCTTCAATGAGAATACAGTGTACATAATGACTATTGATAATTGTGAATTATCATATCTTCCGTACCGGATAAATTGATGGAATAGCCCTGAAGTGATCGCTATAACAACTTTTGATTGTATCGTTTGTACTGTTCCTTCTATCCAACACTACTGGAGCTGGGGTCTTTCCACTATAAAACTGCCATCTTCAGAAAAAAATATCCACCAAAGATGTAGTGTATTTCCTGCAAATGCATGATAGCCCTTTTAATTTGTAACTACACATTGATACGCCTTCATTTCTCTGAGCTAGAGTTTTTATTGATTCACATTTTCTCTGGCACTTCTACTTCTAACTATGTCACGCTATTTGCTATTGCATTTACTGTACATAGCTTTTGGAATCCAGTCATAGGGATGCCCCCTTTTGTATTTACTCTAACTCCCTAATCCTCTATTTTCAGTGAAACCCTAGTGGCACTGTCAACGCAGACAGTGAGACTCGGTAACGGGGGGGGGGGGGGGGGGGGGGGGGCCAAAGGAAAAAGAAAAGGAGGGCTGTCCAGAAGAACTGCTTTGAATGTATAATTTTTGGTAAGTGTCTGAAAATCAGTAATCTCCTTTAGTTTAGACTTTGTAACCATTGCCACTAACTCCTTTCATACAACTTGTTCTCTCTAAACAAGTACACGTGCAGGGAAAAATTTTTCCTGGTATCACATTGCAACTTGCTATGCATTTTAACATCACTGCTCCACAAACTATCTTTTGTGTAGCAGTTTTCTTCCATACAGAAGTGTGCACAATACCATTCGAAATTCAGTACATCAGCGGAAACTACTAATCAAATTTGAGTTAGAAAATTATTCCCTGACGTGTGTTTTACATAACCACTTCCCTGAATCCAAAAAACAAAAAAAAAGTATCTTTAAGATTATTTGTACTCATTTCAATTAGGTCTGCAGAATCTATTAAAAAGATACAGATATTTGGTTTCCAAACTGTTATACATGATGAAACTAGATCAAAATTTTGAGAATTACACCACTTTATCATGTTCCTATTCCTTCGTTTCTCTTCCTCCCTCTCTTTTGGTCTATCTCCTTCCTTTACTCTCTCATCACATCACTAGATAAATCTAACACCAACTCACACCTCTCAAGTTCAGTGTTTGAGTAAAGTTTAAATATAAACTCATACCTTTTTTGGGGGATTAATAAAAACCTTTTAAGAAATAATTTCCCTCTGTACCACTTCATTATCTTTTTCATCAATGTAAGATCTATAATTCTGGGCCCTTGAGCATTTCCTTGGATGTTTAATAGTACAGCTCAGAGCCAGAAGTTGTAATAAATAAAAAACAAAGTGGCAACATACCTTGATTTCTTTCTACACATATAACCCAACACTCCAGACTACAGTTTGAATTTATGCTATCTTCATTTCAATCAATCAACACTATGCTTCTCAGGTCCTGGAAATGAAATCTCAATTATAGTCTGTCTGTTTGGATTTGATATTCATAAATGAACTCAAAGTATTAATAACGGGGTAAAATGCATGATATACCGGTACTTGCCTAGTTACTCATGCCTTGTTGGAATCTTTTTTCAAGCTATTGTCATACTTAAAGACTGAGGTCAAACAAGCAACTGTGCTTCCTTTACACACTGCACAAGTCTTCATCTTGTCCGGCCAGCACACATTAACGCTTTACAACCGCTAAGCCCCCATTGTCGTGAGTGAGATTTCGGTCTGGTTTTGATAGAGGGGGGCAAACAAGTGAAGAGCTGAGATGGATTAGCCGCAGCTCAGCTCTCCCCGTTCCGTTCCGCTACGCAAGCCTCCTTTAGATATGTGACGCACTCAATTTAGGAGGTGCTCCATTCAGCAGGGGCAAATATCTCCCTTCCATTCGCTTTTGCCAAAGGGTACAGTGTAGTTTTTTTTTTTCTCTTTCATTCTTTCTCTTTCCCCAAACAAATCTGGTCGAAGTCACTGCACACGATATGGTGATACCATGTGCTGGACTCAGGACCTTCCAACTGGATGCAGCCAAAGTGTTGCAACTCTTGTAGGATTTGAACCACACCATAGTGCGGGCTTCTTATTCAATTTCTTTAATCCTTCCAACAAGGGTCAAACTTGCCCAATGCAACTGTGGTGTATACACAGTGCCATTTGAACTGTACCTAAAAACATAATGTTTATGTAGTTTTCTACACTATAAATCCGACACTAAACTTTTGAAAGTATAAAGCTAAATTATCCACCTATCAACTTTTTAAAAAAAGTTTTGACAAAGTTTTTAATGTAAGTCTAACACTGTATCAGTTAGGTGTTTTGTAGGTACAGACCTTTAAAAACAATACACAGCAAGCTTCCATAATTATTCAACATGAAAATGAATATTCATGTGACACAATCATTGGAAATGATAAACATGTTGAATTCTTATTTGCCTCTGGGAATACCAACTCCTGAACTATTGCCCTAACTTTAGAAGTACGGTATTGATATTTCTTTCTCTTTTCAGCCATCCAAATTAAAGTGTACAAGGCCCTTGACTGACAGGGACTTTAATTCTGATTTGTCAATCTACAAAAGTCTTGATGACTACTGAACAAAAGAGTACATACAAATCACAAAATAAAATTGCATATAGAAGACAATAGTCTAAATGGGTTCTCAGCATCAAAGCTGTGGCACAAGATACTGAATCTGTTATACTGGCTAAAACTATTAAAACAAGATACCGGTAGACTCTCTACAACATTAAAATGACTAAAGATCAATCTTCACCTAATAAAATTGTATTGCTCTTTAGACATTTAATTCCTCCAAAACGTATGTTGTGCAAAGACACAAATACTGTACAAATTATGGGAACGTACATATGACAAAAAGTTATTGATTTATTTGAAAGACTTTTATGAGGGTTTAGCCTGACCAGACGCCTTCCCCGTGCCAGTGACAGGGATGTGTATAGTTAATGAGAGTTGTCTGATTCTACACTTCATGCATAGATACAGTACGGGGATTCTAAAGTTACTGGTTGGAATACAACGCCATGCTATTGAATTATTGGAAGATGCATGCATCAAAAAATGGTTCTGTCTGAAGTGTGATCAACTCTCACTGATTATAATCTATTCCCTCAGAGTCAGATTTCATATCCACCCATCTTACAATTCATACAAACCATACCTAAACTGTCATCTTTCAGAAATTAATACATGAATAGTTTTGTTTTACTAAACTTTCTTTCTTAAACCCATTTAATCATATGAAATTGATTTTAAATTACATAATATTTCAATCAAGAGGAGACTATTTGGGCTCAAATTTCTCTTCCATTCAAGATGTTTGAATTCCGTGTACTGATTAAACCTTGCTGGATGCTCCAATACAACACGCGTACTAGTATAGTGCGGTGATGTGGTTTGGTACCGGCTCAAGATCAAGGGTGCGGGTGGATACGAGATTTAAACATCTTTATCTATTGATACCAGGGATAAGGAGATACTTCGCGGTGAGAATAAGATTTTTGTAAATTTAAATACACAGACAACGTGATGAGGTTGCGATACATCCATCCTCAAAAGTGAAAAAAAAAAACCCAACCAAGAAACACGACGTAGATTTAAGACGTTGATGTCACAGGCTAACAAGTCCCAGGGGCAGCTGCAGGGCGGCGGTGCCATGCCCAACCCTTTTGAGGACGTGTGGCGAGAGGACGACCGTGCCGCTTGCTAGCGGAGTGTCGTTCACACTCCCACGCACACAACAACTTGTTGAGAATTCATTAAAACTTGCTCAAAAAGCTAGCTTGTTAGATGAACTTACCAAACACCTCAAGCCACCCTTCAACTCTCGCTGGAGCTGGACTGTAAGAAGCTCCTGCATCAAAGACATCCATCGTTATCGCGTAAAAATCCCAAGAAAGTGTGGAGGAACAGTTCGACGCCACTTGTACCGGTATCCTAACTTTATGACCCGATATTGTATATGCATGTATTGTATGCGGTCAAGAAATCACGGCCGCGGAATCAACGGCCGCATCAGTTATCAATCTCCGCTGCTGATTCACAAGTGTGGATCGCAATGGATCGCACACATTCACATCACAGCGGCGCGGCGCGGCAACTGGATGGTAGGCAGTACCCTACACGGAGGCGCTGAGGCGCGGGAACACGCGGCAAACAATAATTCCTTTGCTTGACCCTATCAATTGAACTGTGAACAGGGATGGGGGAACGGTTTCCGCGGAAAACTGAACACAAAACGCCGCCTTGCTTTTCCCCTCGAGTACTGCTTCTTTCTTTGCAAGTGTTTTATACACAAAAGAGCTTGCTTCGAAGTATTAATCCTACACAATGAACTTGACTCTGATGTGTTTGGACAGAGACCAAAAGGTCAATAAATTCTTTCCGATGGGGAACAGACTTTGGAGGGGTGGGGTGGATAAAACTATTAAAAGCAAAGTGGTCAAAGAACTCGGGAGGCATGGGCCCTGCTTTTTCTGAGATCTAAATCTCCTCTTCTTTCGTTTTCTAGACTTTCCTTTTCATTCTCCTCATAGTCCATAACTCTTATAGTGAATTGTCCTCCATCATTTCCTTTTTTTTTCCAAAAAAAATTATCCTTATGAATCCTCTGGGTTAGTAGGCCTACGTTCTTCAACTATAAAAGGGAAAAGGTTTTTGTTCGGCATTTATATCACGGTTACAGCAGTGAGGAAGAAGAAAGAACGTAAGGGGGAGGATAGACGAAAGACAAGGAAAAGAGGAGAAAAGGGAAAAAAGGGGGAGGAAAAAAAGGAAAAAGCTCACGGGTAGAGGATTATGATGACAAGGAAAAATATGGAGAGGGGAAGAAGGAGGAGGAGAGGCCCGACTCAAGGTCAAGTTTAAGCCTATGGGTTTTCCAGTTTTTCTCCATCTGTATAACATAATATTACAGCACATAATTATGATTATAAATACAACGTATAGATAAAAATAAAAGGAAAGAGATGTCAACATGAGAAATGATTTTGATGAGAAGCGAAACAGAAGTGAGGAGCTTTGGAAAAGAAGGCCAAGGACAGGGTGTCGGAAGGGAAGAAAGGAAAATGCAAGGAGTGAAGACAGGAGGAGGAGAGGAGGAGGAGGAGGAAAGGGAGGAGTAGAAATATCTAAAGTGGGGTAGGATGAACAGGAGAAGGTCTCAACTCTAGGAGGAAAAGAAGGGGAAGGGGAATACAATTCAATTCAAATATTTTGACCTTGCTTCAGTGTATTGAAATTTGAACCTGTATTTTTTCTTTTTAACACTCTGAAATTTGTCAGAGGGAATACAAACATGTGTTTCCACTGTTGATAAAGTTTCATAAATTGTAAGTTATATATGTATTAATTTCTAAATAGGACTGAATGTTAAATTAACGTCTCCATGAACAGCTAGATACATGTATTAATATCATCTGCTGTATTGGTTTTAAAAAATGTTTCTATTGATTAATGCTGAGCTACTGGATATCTTGTAAGTTATTGCCTTTATTTCACGCTTGCTCTTTACTCTTGTCCCTGTAACCGTGTGTCCAAGTCCAAGTTCAATTTTTCCCCATTATTCAATCCCTTATTCTGTTTAAATACAATTTTTTTCTTTAACATCCGTTAGTGTGCTGCATTCCCCCCCCCCCTCCCACACACAATTATCATTTCATCTCCGCATACTGTATGTATATATTGTACATAGTTTTCAGGCTGAAATTTTCAGTCTTGTGTATACCTGGTGGCTTTTTGTTTTGTATTTGTAAATAGGAGTTTCTTTTATTTACAAGCATTGCTTCTCAGCAGGTCTCCTATCTTTTCCATCTGATAAATAAATATTGTATGTTAAGTCTCTTATCAGCTATCTGTCATGTTTTTCTAATCATTGATATTTTTTTTTTGTCTTCGCCCAATATTACAATTTTTGTAATTTGTTATTCTTGGTGGAATTGAACAAATAAATTGAATTGAATTGAATTGAATTGAATTGAATTTATTTCATTCCAATTCAACTTCCATTTCCAATATCATAGGGTCTTTTTTTTTCCAGATGCAATGACAACAAATGTAATACAAAATAACATATACATACATACATATATGAAACTATTAATTTGTTCAAAGTTTTGTCTCATTTGAAAAGAAAGGCCCATATAAAAGACAAGTTTGTAGAGATGTGGGCCACTCAATGAATTAGACTTTATACAAAAGAAAAAAAAATGTAATGAAGTAGGAGCAGAAAGAGGAAAAGTAGCCGTAGAAGTAGTAGCAGTTGCATTAGGAAGTAAGGAGGGAATGGAGAGAAGAAACAGATAATTCAGAATCTTTGTTTTGATTTGTTTTTGCGTGGCCCTATTCAGTTCATTGCCAGATATCATCTTCCCACATGTCAAGTCCTATACTGTAGATCACGGTTCGAGTATGACTGCAATTGATATAGCGCCATCTCTAGTTGACTGTTTACAGGTATGTACATTGATATCTAAGACATGACCAATGGCTGCAATATTCTGTAAATCATGTTTCATAGAGCATTAAGATACTTCTTTTAAAATTCTTAAGATATACAAATGATTAATCAAATGTGTCTTGTGTTTCATTATAGGAGTAGAAAAACTGTTTTTATGTCACTATGCGAGGGGGTTCTGCTAAAGACACATATCTGCCAAGAATTGATCTGTGGTCAAGGCACACAATGTTTTTGGGGGTTTTTTCCCACTGAAATATTGTAAGCTTTCTGAATATATTACGCCTAAATACAATTCTGACTTTATTCATTAAAAAAAAAAAAATTACAGCTGGTATTTTTCTTCAAGGCAAAACATGACATCTAAATATCTGTGCCCTGAAAGATGTACTAGAACAAAAATAATACTCTTGACACACGCTCATCAGATTTTAAAACAAAATGCAAAGTCCTCGAGGCAATTCTTTGTAGAAAGTATGACAATGGTATTTTTTTTTTAAAATGTGCACAAAACATGAAATAAGAAAGGAGCACTTTTACCATTTGACCAGTCATTTGACCACACAAAAGTATCGATGTTGAAGTACCCTGGTGTTGTCGTTTTTAATATATCACCTTAAAGGAAACCTCCAGACGATTTTCACTTTTACATTTAAACAACTATAAATCAGTTATCCCGAGTACAGAGTTTCAGAACTAATAGCGATTGGAATGAGAAATAGACTTTTACATTTAAACAACTATAAATCAGTTATCCCGAGTACAGAGTTTCAGAATTTATAGTGATTGGGACGAGGAATAAGAGTGTTTTCAAAATTCATAACAAATCGCAATGAACAAGGATGATGACATGACAGCCTCCCCGTAAGAATGTATAAGTTGGGACGCAAAGAAGCAGAACAAAAGAAGAAGGCATGCATAGATTCTACACAGGTGAACTTGTTAAGCAAGTGGTATAGTAATGGAATTACACTGCTACATTTCTGAAATACGTTGTATGTGAGGCTCCTATGTTATCACCAGTGTTCAGTGTAATCTGTGTAAGACTTTTCAGAGTATTGGTTTCTCTACTCAAGGATCACCATAAATTCCACAAATCTATGCATGGAGCTGTCGATTTATGTACTACATGATGTGAAATTATGAACATCATCTGGATGCCCCTCTGATTATCACTCAGCAAAAAAAGAAAGTATGAAAAAAGAAAACAACAGACAAAATTAATTTCAACACTTTGGGACTGGATAATGAGCGAATATTAAATGAGTTGATCATTTTGTTGGTTAAAAAAAAAAAAAAAACACTTCGCACATGCAGCATTTCAGAAGGACTTCGAAAGACGTACAAGTACACAGCTTCTGGGACAAGTCCAGTGTTACTAAAAGTAAACATTTATTTCAATTTGACTTTTGGCCACTCATACACACTGTTTATCTTCACACAGTTCAACATACTGTGGTCGACTTATCTCTGTATATAAACAAAACAAAAACAAAAACAAAAAAAACCAAAATAGTAGCTTCCAATTTAATCCGTCATACACCCCAGTCTCATCTCACAGCATACAGTAGAGTGTGTGTGCATGTGTTTAAATATCTAAAATACAGTGCCTAATCTTTGTAGTTTCAGGTAACGCATGTACTAACATCAATTCTTATACTATTTCTGTCATGTTACATTCTCCACTCTCCAAACATTTACCTCATGTGTAACTCTACATATTCTGAAAGAAAAAAAAATCACAAGAATCAGAAATTCAGTCACAAACAAAAAGTGAATTCAATATATTGCCCATAAGGAGATGAAGCATATTATCTAATGCAAGCATCTATGTATCAATAGGATATCAAGTTTGATGGCAAACACAATTATCGAAAGTCTAAAATTCATCAGTCTTTTAAGAATTCTATTGGGCAAGAGTCTCATTACAACAACAACAAAAACTCATCGCATATATATCACAAAAGTTATAATTCATGGCTCGTCGAAATACATACTGGACAAATAAATATCAATCTTAAAGATACAGGAGCCATGGTACACATTTATTTTACACTGCCGTCAAGGATAAATTATGTTAACAACCAATGGAAGGAAATTCTTTGCTCTCATTCTCTCACAATTTTCACAGATAACATGATTGCAACATTTGTATGTTAGATACTGTAATAACATAGATACTCTTAAAAAATTTCCAGAGGGAAATTTGACAATGTCAGCAAAGATGATTCAATGCCTATACAGCAACCTGATCAGACCTGCACTAAGTTTATGTCGATTTCAGAATCTTGTACACTGGGGGTTAAAGTTCATGTCCAGTGAAAATCAAGTGATTTATTTTCCCCAAAGGTAGAAGATACGTGTCTCATCCGCTTGGTCTCAACTCGGTCTACATTTTTGTAAGCTCAAAAAGAATTCGTTATCTCGGTAGATTAAACTCAAGTTGAAAAACTAATTACATCGCAGTAAATTTAGATTGGCACAATACACAGAAGGAGAGCAAACATATAATCCATCAAAAAATAATAAATGAATTTCAGCAATCTTTCTGAGCAAGAACAACATCTTCATATCATGCTAATCATGTTTAATCACAAGGGAACATACATGTTAATGTTACAAGTCTATCAAAGGTTAAAACAGATCTTTGTTTCATTTTTTCACGCACAAATCATTGTAAAACTGAACAAAACCCACAAAGATAGTTATAACCATCTACAATGCTGCATTGCAGTCTTTGCTAATGAGCTAAGGACGTTAGAAATGTCCATATTATGGGGGGGGGGGGGTCACTGCACATCATGACATATTTCTGTGTAATAAGAATATTACATTATATTATCACATTGGTCATTCTTCTCCTGAGTAACAGAACATAAGCACAGTGTTAATAGATACAGACAGAATCTACGCAGAAATGCACATACATATGTTGATAGTAGAGAGTAATTTTCAAAATCACTCTGGTATTTTGCTGGCTTGTGATTTTGTGGTCCCTATGTTGATGAACTTTCCTCCATAACTACGAACAAGTGAAACCTTGAAAAAAAAATGTTGTACTGGTCTTAAAACGAGAGCGAGAACATAATATGGGAATACACATTGTAGGTAAACTAAACACTTAGTTGCTGCTAGGTTGGGCAAGCCTCCAACCTAGAAACCACAGTAGCCTTATTTGAAATAAAAATGGCAAGTCTGTTGCAAAAAGCCTGAAAGATTCTTATGCAGTTTGTGAATGAGCTTTGCAATACCACATGCCAGTAAACTCCAGATACAACTGGCACCTAGATACATTGCTTTCATAATGTATTCAAATGTATGCATGTTTCATCCTTTTAACAACTCGGTCAACAACTCTTCTGTTTTTCTCACCCGCGGGTTAAATTGAACTTTTTGTCTAAATCACATTTATAGATTTATTGCATAG